>NC_135868.1:18069300-18286800 GCF_031162955.1 Sander vitreus
TAGTATTTTATTGTAAAATGTAATTGAAAAACAAAGCAAATCAACAACTATGTGAATGTTTTCCGTTTTAGAATTGTAACTGCTGGACACAAGATGTCTCGCACTTCACTGAAAAGTCCATTCTCCACAAACCATGTCTTTGTGTTGCATGGACCATCACTGGCTTCCAGTTGTGATGTAACAAAATCATGCTTGTATTATATTTAAAGGTTCCCTGTGGAGTTTTAAACCAATAGTCAAACCCAGCCTGCCATCGCCAGACTAATTGGCAAATACGTATTAGTCTGGAAGCTCACAGTTTAATTTCAATTTCCAAGTGGCGTTATCAACGACACTAAATGCCTCCAGGTGCAATTGAATAGACCTACAACCAACCAGATGTTGAAGCAGGATAAAAAATGGCTGCAAGGTCTAAAACATTTTCAAATTACAATTAACAGTACACTAAAATGTGTTTCTGAAAACATTTTAGGCAAGAAATTTGCAATACAGTAACATAATCATGATTCATATTTGATCAGAACCACTTAGTTTGACAGTTTGGTGTGTTGCGCGCACACACACACACACACACACACACACACACACACACACACACACACACACACGCACAGAGAGAGATAAGGCGAGGAGGAGCTCCACCACCTCACGCTCATCCACGTAACTGGAGGCAGTTACATGCACTTGGATTACCGGGCAGTCAACTGTCATTGCTCATAACGGCTACAGACCGATGTTAGTTTCGTCGGTAACTACGTTCTGTCAGTCATCGTCTTAAACCAGCCCCATGTGAATGTTGTGATTGGCCCGTCCAGATTCTGGCCGCCTGGAAATCTGTCTGAATGTGAGGGGGGCTAGACATAACTGCCCCAGCAAATGAAACGTGTTTGCAGATTTGTCCAACCACACTCTATTCCACTGATCACCAGGTGGCGGTAACACGCCAAGATATGCCGCAATGTTCCAACAGTGACATAAAAGAAGAAGACTGCAAGCTTGTAAACGTGGATGTTAGCAATGCTGGCTTTAAAATACTTAGCTGTTCAAATGTTTTATGAGGAAGAAAAATGCACTAGACACGTTTCTTAGACCTCAAGGATACACACAATGAGTTTTGGTGAGTAACACTAAATGTAAACACAATTTATGTTTAAAAGAAAACTCCACAGACAGGACACCTTTAACATGAACACTGAGGAACTTCTCCAACAGATGGATGTGAAAACAGCCTTCTAGTGTCAAAATGTACAGTGAAGCTCAAACATCCAAGTGAAGGACCAAGCAAAAATGATTTTTGAGTGGAGGTAAACTTTAAAGCTTTACCTCAACTAAACAGCAATCCTAAACAAGATGTTAAATATCGGCATTTTTTAAATGACTCAGACCTTATAGAGGCATTATAATTAGCAGTGGGTCCTTCAAAAACCATGTGACCATAATTCAGGCAACACAGGAAATTGTTACCCATTTCTTAGATTTCTTAAATCTTGTGACAATGATTGATAACTGAGAATGGGGACCTCAAACTCATCATGGTTTATCTCATTACTGCTGTTTATGCTAACTCATATCAGCATGTGAATTGAACACCCATGCTCTTTATTTATTTAACAAAGCTTTAGACTAAGACTTCCACTGGACAACTGATGAGTTGTATGTTGTCACCATTACAGGTTTTTCTGCATATTTGAGATAGACTATCTATTTAGTCTTGAAGTGGGGCTATTGTTGATTTGTTTAAAAAAGAAAAAAAAGAAAAAAGAAAGGTGTGTTGTATGATGATGCAAATAAAAAGGCAAGATCACTGAGAGCATAAAGCACTCACCTAGCAGGTGATTTCCTTATTAGAGGCCTAGTAATTTGATGCCTGGTAGTTAGACTTGAGACAGCTGGTGGTGTATAAAACAGAGCACATCTTTGGGAACCAACACACTTGGGAGTACTTTAAAAACAAGAAGGGCTCCTAATTGTTGTCTTTTAGTTGCACAAACTTATCTTTACACTCAGTTACAACACAATCAGCTGTGTGTCTCCAGTTCGTGGCAACACAAATTTAACACTAATTTCTCTCTCTCTCTCTCTCTCTCTCTCTCTCTCTCACACACACACACACACACACACACACACACACGCGCACACACACACACACACACACACACACACACACACACACACAGACAAGTCAGTACATGTTGCTGCATACTTATAACACATTATAACAGTGGAAGACATGATGAGGCTGTCATCTCTAAAGCCAGGAGATCTTCAGACAAGCAGTGCTGTCTTCAAACCAGCAGAACATGCACCTGGGAGGAGAGGAGTGGACAAACACAATC
Source organism: Sander vitreus (assembly GCF_031162955.1). NCBI lineage: Eukaryota > Metazoa > Chordata > Actinopteri > Perciformes > Percidae > Sander > Sander vitreus. The sequence continues at coordinate 18,071,637 of NC_135868.1, forward strand.
TACTTAGAAATGTTAGTCATCTTCAAAAACAGCATTGCCCTTGTCAACTATACGTTGTACATGCATGTCTGCCCATAAGTCAATTAGATTGACCCTAAATCATGCTATATAACGAAGAACGTGACTTTCTATTAGTACTGATTTCTGGACAGGGAAAAAGAATCAATTTTTTGGTTGTCAATGACAATTTGTATGTTTCGTTTGTTGTGTCGTCCGGCTACTTTCTCGCAGAAACTTGAGTAAAGATAATTACCTCTTCTAAAGAGTGTTTTTTTAATCCTCCGTGTCCTCCTAGCAACTGTGTGGAGGAGGGGTGGGGGTGGAGGTTGGGGCGTAAGCATGATTAAGGAAGGCTTGTGTCATGTGGATGCTGTCACTACCCGATGTGAGTCGAGTGCAGATGTGAGTTGTGCATGCTCAGATTCAAACGGTTTACGGCATAACGTGTCATACTGAAATTTGTGAAATCCATAAAATAATAAACTTTTCTCATTACAAACAATAACAGAAGATGGAAATCATTTCAAAAACGTTTTAGCTATCTATTATTGTTTGATTGCTAACGTTAGCTCAAAACGGCATTCAAGTGACAGCCTTTGTTGTGTTTGACTGCTAACTTGTAGCAGTGAACAAACTTCGTTATGTAGGTCCATTTTTATTGTATTGACATTACAGAAGTCTCTCGTTAGCAGGTTCTTGTAGGCTACTTGTCGCAAAGTGACGCATGCGCAACTCACATCTGCACTCGACTCACATTACTGCATCACATTCTGGCATGAAGGAATGTGATTATGATTTTTTTAATCTTGGAGAACTTACTAACGAATGAGGCTGGAATGATTGTTAGCGTTGAAGGTTAAAGACAGTGGTACGAATCTGCTAATTATGCTTAATAAAAGAGAGAACATTGTGAATTTCCATTGATTTTGTACAAACACTCTTATCGGATGATGAATGAATGGGTAATGTCATCAGGTGGAGTTTAATTCTTGACTGACTGTGGGTTCACTGGGTTTGTTTGTCTGTGACATTTCATTCATAAATGTCGGCTTTTAATGTGGCAGTGAATCAGGAAATGTGCCCATATCCCAGTAAAATCACCATGGTTGCTGGCTTCTTCAGTTTCAATGGAGTAGCTCCAGGATTTTTCTCTAAATTACATTACCCCTTTAGTCTCTCTCTGTTGCTCAGTTTCAGGAAAGATTGAGCTGTACAATGTTATTGAAGCCACATTCATGCATTCTATTTCAGGGTATTTATATAAAAATGTAAGCTGCTATAATCCATATTTTTATATTAACAATGTGACAAATGACTGATTTGGTTCACTTTCACTGCTTTAAACTCCATTTCCAGCCATGAAAGGCAGCCACTGTACACTACTGCTCAGCACCAAACAGCAGACAGACACAGTTAGCAACTAGCTGGTGAACATTGTGGAGCATGTAGCCACTATAGCGCCACTATATTTCCTCATGGAGAACTAAACAGACCTAGGAGAATTGTGAATATTGTACATTCAACAGATGGCCAGATGGCCATGAATGATAATGTTGCTCTGTACCTGCTTGATGTGTAACTGAGCAACTGTTTGCCAACAAGTTTGCCATTTCAACTTTATGAGGTGTTGTGTTTAAAATGTATTTCTGCTGCACACAAGTAGCACAGGTTTAAGAGAGCTATAGGTTAACTGATACTTTGTTGCCAGGTTGTGTGTCTTGTGTGTGGATTATATTGTTTAATATCCTTTTCTTTAGGTTTTGTTTTTAGTATAGATATGGATGATTGATTGATTGATTGATGTGACACCAGACAGAGCCAATAATATTCTTACTGGCAACACTGTACCTTTTAGAACATACCCAAGTTAGTTTCTTAGCAGTGTGATTAGTTGGTTAATATTATTCTCATACACCTGTATGGTAAAGTAAGTAAGTAAAGTAAGTGTCTGCGCATATCCTTGATCAGTTACTACAATATATATCCAGTTTAGTTTGCAGCAGGTATTGCAAAATACAGATTTGAATACAACGTGCTTATTCAGGGAATGTTCAACCCTCTCATGGGTAGCATGTGGTGGGTCAGCTTTTCTAAATCTAATATATATTAAAAACCTATTATTAAGCTGCAAATTCAATTGTGCCAATGTGTCACAGGGCAGAGCCTGCAGAGAACTGCTGAACGGGGAGCTTGATATAAAGTCTTTAACCTCTGTGAAGCTGGTAATTGAAGCATACAGGCGAAGAAGAAGTAGAGGAAGAAGCTCCAGCTCAGATTGATATGTTTATGTTTTATTTATTTTATTTCAGCGCTTTTCAAGTATGTCTGAAGAAAAAGAAAAAGAAATCATCATCTGGCCTAGGGAAAACTAGGCATCTGTATTTGTTCGTTCTGCTCAAATCACTTTTAATCCTGCTAACTTTGATGGAAAGGGATTCTGGCACATTTGCAGGAGGGTGAATCAGTACATTTATTGCCAGCTATGAGTCATCTGCTGCGAAATAGATGGTATTGTCAGACAACAAAAGCACAGTATGGTTGTTGCAGTAAAGACCTGTGGACAGAGGGTAGGGTGTGGTCAATATTTTGTTAAAACAAAATGTTGAACTCCTATATAATAGGTTAGAACCCCTCTATTAACTAAAATCTGTCATAGGCAACTGTAGAAATCGGTATTCACCTCAAAAATCAATTACTGCCCCATTACCATAGCCAAGGCAGGGTGAAATTACATTAGGACTTTAGAAGTGGGAAGGTGGTGTAATGACTATTAGTGAGCCTCTACAACTTGCACGTGCACAGGCAACACACACTAATGACTATCTTTCTGTTGGCATTAACCTGGGAATCAATTGACAATCTGCGAAGGCTTCCAAAACATCTCAGAAGCAGAAGTATGGAGTTGTCTGACTTGTTTAATTAAATAACAGCTACCTGTATTTGGCGACCAGATGGACAGTGAAGAAAAGCCTAGATTCACAACACCAGATGCATCAGGTGTGTAAGGGGAAGGGCTACGGCAGACCTGACAGAGGGTGATGGATTTTGGGGAAACTCTGATGCCATGTCGGAGCATGACATGTTTGGTCTACAATTTAAAAAGACCAAACTCTAAAAATGTGCATGCAGTGTGTTACCCCTGTTGCCAGAGTTCAATTTATGTCAGGAAGTTCAGCCATATTACACACTTATAATGCTGTGTTTTAATGCAGCTTTAAATTAATTTAAGATTTTTTTTTAAATTGTGAAGGACTCATAAAACATAGAAAGGCATATTTACATCTAATGAAGTTTGTTTCTATTCAGCCCCAGCATTTATAGTGCTCACATTCTATTTTATAAGCTAAGGAGTTTTCATGAGCCATCAATCTATAGACAGGGCTGTTTTCTTTGCTGATAATATCACAAATAGCAGAAATGGATTTCCTGTTTCTGGCCTTGGGGACACGCAATGGACAATATTGATTTGTCTAAAGCAAAAGCAATACTATATCATCTTAGGATTTTGTTTTCCTTGAGGAACTGTGTCTTTAAAATATTCAATCGCTGCTTGCCCATCTTAAAAATGTCAGATTTCTTAGCTTAAAAACACAAGATAAGTTGGTTCTGTGCCAAAAAAGAGAGAGGAAACTTGTAAACCATGTAGCTGGATCTCCACCCGGTGGTTTTTGAGAGCACTCTGAAGGCAGTGTTCAATTCAGCAAACCACATCCACCCACAGAAACAGATTGTAGTAGAATAAATGCTGCTGACTCAACACCTGAGCTTCATGGCGTGGGTTGCTCCAATATTCTGAAACATATTGACTACAGGTGGCTGCGAAATCTGTTGTATGTGCAGTTTACTAGTTTAATTACTGTGAAGCAGTCAGAAAACTATAGCTGATTTATTTCCAGATTGATATTATACAAAAATGTTGTTGTTGTTTTTACAAATAAATTGAGGATATTTACACATACTTGTACCCCAAAATAGAATTGCTTTTTTGGGTTGTTGTTATTGTTGTTGTTGTTAGATATGTGTGTATGTGTATATGTGTGAACATGTGTAAATCTGCCACCAGGGGGGGTCTAAGATACTCCCCTTCAGCTACACCTATAGTATGTTGAGGTCTACATGTTCATGTAAATGTTTAATTAGCATACTTTATCAAGTATTTAGTACTTAATAGTACATAGACATTATACACGTACTTACTTTGAAATCAGTATTTTAATTTGATAACTTAAAAATCACTAATAAACAAAAAATGAACATAAATAAACAATATTACTGTCTGACAAACGATCAAAGCATCCTACATGGACTTAATCTTGTTTTAAATGTGAAGCATGCTTCGGTGTAAACGTCCATTAATCACCATTGAGAATGGGAGACAAAATGACCCTGCCTAATGCACTGTAGCTAATGAAATAACTGGAGCAGGATCAATTAATCTCAAGCCCTCTGAACTACACCAGATATTTTGCAGCCGGTGTTACATAGCCACCCATTAATGCCTCTAGACAGAGCTTTGTATAATTAAATGTTAACCAGCTGTATCCATTTGTACCATCTTACACATTTGCCATGTGTTTCGGTGTTCAAAATAACCCGCAAGAATATGTTGCTGCAAGGTGTAATTGAACTCAAAACAAAAGATTTGTTACGATAATTGTCAGTCTTAGTGTCAGCTGCAACAGAAACATATCTGGTAAAATATGCTTCACTGTATGATGCTTTTTTTTTCTTCTTTTTTTTTTAAACTCTGTTTATTAGCATTTTTTCAAGAACAACAATTTTCAGTGCAGTTGTGATTTGTGTATAGGACAAAAATAAAAAATAAAAGTAATAATTAAAATAAAATAAAAAAGGGGACAATGAAGCATGTATAAGAGTGCTTATTTTTTAACGCACTACCACTGACCTGTAGCGGATGACATTCGACACTCCTCTCTCCCCTTTCTGCTTTCTACACCTCTGAAGCATACTATTACTTATATTTTATTGATTGAAAAGTCCAGGCAGGGAAGAAAAGTTTACTACAAGAAACAGGAAGTGAAATAAATATTAACCTCAATTACCCAAAGCCACCAGTAGTGATGATTTCAAGATGATGTGGCTTTTGAGCAGCTGAGTACAGACTGTTAAGATGACACCCTAACTCATATCGAGTAGATGATTTAGCTTTGGTTCTTAATAGCAAGGGGGCTATAGCCAGATGTATTACTTTTTATTGCTATGTATAGCCCAGCCAGCAATTTCCTTTGATATCTTCTATAAATATTTATTGTCGTGGAAAATCGCAGAGCACCTTATAGGAGATGGAACTAAGGGACTGTTTGTTATTTAAGGGGCCACCGGAGGAGTTTTGGGACCTTTAGTCAAAATAGACCTGACCCTCCCTTCACCAGCAACACGTTTTGGATGACTCTCCAAAATGATTGGAAGAAAAGGGATGACCCTCCCCAACAATTTATTGTACTGGTTTGCACTTGGAAAAGATGTACAAATTTCCTTTTTTTTTTACAGCCATGACATGGTGACTAAACCTCTGCATTCTCATCTGACGCATCACACTCCGCTGTTATGGTGTAGTGGCCATTTCAGTAGATTTACTTACTAACATTGTTGCAGAAACACAATAATACTGTGGCCGACAGGGGCAAACGCCCTGCAACTTAAGAAAACACACCCAAATAGACAAAACACAAGCAAATTAAGAAAACAACTTCATTAATTTGACAACACATGCGCAGCATTCAGCAAACGTGCTGCAAATACACACAACACAACCAAATACATAAATGCACTGCAAATACACACAACACAACCAAATAGATAAACGCGCTGCAAATATGAAATGATGCAAAAAGAAAAGCACGCAAACCCAGAAAACAAAAAACTAAAAAACGCAGCATCCGGATTACACAGCGGAAGTTCTCCAGACCTCTAGAGGGAGCAGCTAGTGGAACAGCTTGATTTTCAGCAGATGTCTTACTTACAACACGCTGGAGTTAGCAAAGCAGTTTTGTGTTTATATGTGCGAACGGGATTTATTCAGTTTGATAAATCCCACGGTAAATTGGCTGGTTTACTAAACAGGGAGGGACTATAAATCCTGTTTTTTGTATTCCAAGAGCGAATTGCTCCACAATATGAATACAGATTGATCACCTATTTTGTTGGTAACCATTGTTGTATAATCACAATATTACACTTGAGGAGGCCTACTTCAGTAATGCGCCTTTCGGACCTCGAAATGAAACCCTCTCATGTAATATGGCTTAAACAAACGTCAACGTTTATCTATTTGGTTGTGTTGTGTGTATTTGCAGTGTGTTTATGTATTTGGTTTGAAGTTGTTTTCTTAATTTGCTTGTGTTTTGTCTATTTGTGTGTGTTTTCTTAAGTTGCAGGGCGTTTGCCCCTGTCGGCCACCGTACAATAAGCATGGAAACTAAATGCACACTTCATGCATTACTGCATTACAACTTCTAGTAAACTAGTATTCACATGAAATAAAACAATAAAACATTGAGACCATTCAGCAAAGCACACTGGTTGCTATGGTCTGGTCACTAGGCTTCCTCAGTCATTGTATATTTTAGCATAGGTAAGCTTGCCGAAGCTGAACATTATCCAGAACTCCATTTCTCAGATGAACGTCAATTTGGGAGCTTGCATGCTACCACTCCTTCCTTCTCAAATGCCTTGAAAAGGCTGTCATTTGCACATTTTCACAAATAATCACAAATAATCACCGGGACCGAAAGGATATACCTCCCGTCTCATGCCTTCCCGGCTGCCGGCTGGTGCTGTCCGCGGCGCGAGTTTCGGCTTTTCAAAATAAAAGCTTGCGTCTGGTCAGCTATGTTTTCAACGGTGTTTTGGATGTTTTGAACTAAACAGTACGACAATCATGCTAATGATTTCAGCAGATGTCTTAGTTACAACACGATTGAGCTAGCAAAGCAGTTTTGTGTTTATATGTGCGAGCGGGATTTATTCAGTTTGAGAAATCCCACGGTCTCTAAAGCTACAGGTCTGGCTGACTAAACAGGGATGGACCCATCTGCTAGCGATAGGGGACGAGACTGAGAAAGCTACATGGAGCTACATGGATAAATACGCACCAAACAAGCCACTTTGAAATGTTGCTCTTCTCATACAAAAGTTGGATGACCCTCCCCCTTAGGCTAAAAAAAATTGGATGACCCTAACATCAACAAAGAATAAAAAGACATGACCCTCCCCTATTTTCCTCCGGTGGTCCATTCCATAAATACCGAACGGTCCCTAAGCAGAGAGATTTAGGACAGTCGAAACACAGAATACTTTGAATTGGTAGCATCTTTCCCTTAATGGGGTTACAAAGCAATTAGATTTTTCTTGTAATACATAAAGTATGTATATTATCTGAGAAAACTTATATTATTGATCAAAGAAAAGGGAAAATCTTATCCAATAATATTTGTGCATACATTATCTTACCATGCTTTGTGCATGGACGCATTCTGGTCTGTATTTTTAATTGCAGTGTATATGTAAATATAATTACATTATAATTGCTGAAGCTTGGAAGGTCATTATTTACATTTTGTAAACCGCTCCTCGAAACATGCAGAAACATAATGAACCTGCCACAGTCACGTTTGCTGCGCCATAATTGCTTCCTTCCTGATTCAAGGCTATGCTGAAGTGACGAGATAGGCTTGAGTGCCTCGCAAAGTATTAACAGATAAGGAGGGAAGACAGCAGCATTAGTAAGGAATGGAAGCGGCCTCAAGATAAAGTGAAAGTGACTGTGAGAAATTGAAGGAAACAGCCAAGCCTTTTTTTGCCTGCAGTGTTGTTGTGCTTTGGTAAAACTAATAAAGACATTCTTGAAGGTTATATGCGGTGGTTAAAAAAGTTGTAAGCGACACATTTTTAATTAGTTGATTATTCAAATAACACAGAATGCTGTCATTTACCGACAACAGCAGCATTAAAGCACAGAAATGGCACACTACTGTACAATTCTGTTTTTTTTTAATTAAAAATGTGCTTATAAACAGCAAATAAAAAAGTTAGAAAACATACATACAGTATCAAAACACACAATCGGGAACATTAGTGCAGTAGTAACAAACTTCATGGACAACATACAGTAAAATCACATTTGAAATTGCTCATAAAGCATTACATACAAATACAGTGTAGTGTATGTGCCACTATAACTCTTCCAGTAACAACAAAGAATAGCTGGTCAGAATTTTGACATAACAGTCAGTTTATTAAATGTTAGTTTCCATTAAGGGCTTGTCCAAGTGAGAATTCCTGAGTGCCAGACGTCTACGCCTGCAAGAAAGTGATGCGATTATTTCTATTCTGTCTCATGCGACGACCTTTTCCATGGCTTGTGTGTTTTTTCCCTCCTGGAACAAAAAAAATGTGTATAACAACTGATTAGTATGATAACCTATATGTCTATACTCATAAGTAAGCAAATATAACTGTCGAGAGTCAGATCTTCCTTGGTTTCCTTTGATAATGTAATTAGCAGAGCATAATTATTCTCCTTAAATGATCATCTTCAGTTACAGGCTTCATTGTGGACAGTGAGACGTTCACCACATGCATTCCCCCCTCACACACCTTTAGCACACACTTCCATGCAGTTGTGCTTCGAGACAAAGTTGTTGCTGCTCCCTCCGCAGCCTGAGTAGATGAACTCCTCGCACATCTTGGTGGCTGTGTTGTAGTAATACCGAGGAATGGAGGCTGAACACCTCCCTTTGTCCAGAGGATCCAGGCAGAGCACAGGAACAGCTGTAAAATAAGAGACAAAGCACAATTAGACCGTCAGTCATCATCTTTGAAGAGGAGACCCGCCTGAGTCTTTGATTGCTTTTTACCATTATTTCCACACATACTGAAAGTGTGAAGTTCTCTCAGCACGTCTAAATTGCACCTGAAATGCTTGTTTGTTTGTTCTTTCTTAACAACATAATTCAAACTTTTAGAATTAAATCATGTCTGGTATCTCACGCAGACATGCCAGTGAGCAGCATCACTTCAGGATGACTCAGTGGCAGCAGGTCAGAGTAAAAAAGTTTATACTAACTTTTTTGTGGACTGCAGTACTCCTTACAAGAGGTGAGGTCTTTGAAGCGATTAGAATTGCCCTGGCAGCCACCGTAATGAAAGAGCTCACACTGCATGGTGGTCATGTTGAAGAAGTAGCTGCGAAAGAGGGCCCGGCAGGGTCCCTCCTCTTTAGGAAACCTGCAGATTTGAGGAACCTCTGGGGAGAATAATGACAGGATTTAAGGTTGGGATTAGATCAAGTGGCATTCTTGCCTCTAATTATGTTACACAGAAAGAACTCACAATAACAAGTCTAATCAAATATAGCCTACATTTATTATTTTCTAAGTAGTCAAGGTAGGCTACAGAATACAGAGAGTAAAACCACACCTTCATCATGTTGAGAACTTACTTGGGATTCTGAAACATGTTTTCTGGCACTCGTGATAACTCTTGAAGTTATTGGCATTCCCTTGGCACCCACCATAGTAGAAAATCTCGCACTTTTGGGTAATAGTGTTGTAGTGGTAGCGCTCAATTTGTGCCCTGCAAGGTCCCTCGTCCACTTGAAGGAGACAAACGCCTGAAAGCAGCAAAGATATTGTTACTCAAACACGAAACCACGGTAGAAAAAAGGGTAAAAAAAAAAAGCTTTAAATATTGCTGCGCGTAACACCGATATATATTGCAAACTTGTCTAACGCAGGAGGTCACATGATGGCCAACAACAAAGACTTTTAAGTGCTCTTAAAGAGTTCTGTAAAATACTGAAGAAACGACGAAAACGTGATGTTAGGTTACCTTTAGGTGACAAGGCCAACCCGTTGTAAAACGAGGAGAAAAGTGTCAACAGCGCTAATATGCAAAACTCCATTGTGCCAATTTTTGCTCCAACACCAGTCTTTTCCGCTTTGCCGACCATCCCAGCCACATCCAGCGGCAGCTTTATAGTGAAGTGTTTCCCAGGGGAACTTTAGGGGCGGGGATGTAATGACTCATGACCATACTACAGTGCAACAAGATTGGAGTGGTGATGAATTCATTAATGACATCACAAGGTTCGTTATTACGTTGTAATATTGCGTTATGCGACTGTTACTGTAATGTAGTGACTAAGGGCATATTCAACCCAACTGAAATAACAAGGGAGAAACTTACATTATCTCTGGATTTTACTGGTCACTGAGGATGAGGATGAGTGTGATGATGAAGTACAGAGATTGCGTAACCCCACAGCATCTTTGTAATTTCAGACAGTCTTGTGAAACACTAACATTGCAAATTTACATTTTTACTTGTCTGATCCATCCTGCCATGTTCCCATCACATACACACACACACACACACACACACACACACACACACACACACACACACACACACACACGCACACACACACACACACACACACACACACACACACACACACACACACTCTTTCACTCAAAACCTAAAAGTACTGTGCATACATTTCTAGCCTTGTGATCTATGTTATCTTTTATTTGCTTAATAATTGCAGCTGCCTTCAACATTCTCCCAGGGGAACAGTGATGTCTTGCACCAAACACTCAAGGCCCCTATAAGACTTGAAAGCACATTCTAAAAACGTTTTATTTTTACATCTCTGCATAATTCTATCACAATGGTTAGTTCCAGCTAAAGTATTCTGCACCTTCTGCGTGGAATAGCCTATAATGTTGTTACAGACTGATTCATTACTGTAAATGCTTTTAAATCCAAAATTAAAGAATTAGAGGCATGATTTATTTTAATTTACCTGTTTGAAACTGACTCTTGTAAATTTCTCCTTTGAAATGTGAGGCCTCCCTTGATAAATAGATTCTTAATCTCAATGCTAAAGCTTAAATAAAAAAAATAGTAAATGTTAAGGATGTTATTAGAAAACTGCCGTGCAGTCCTGTTTAGAACAATGATGTGTCTCCATCTTGACAGGTGGAGGCTAAATACAGATTAGCCGTCTTATCAAAGTGACCTGATACATGAAGCACCCCCCCTTAACCCATTTCTGAGTATAAGAAAAAGCTAAGTCAAAACAACACAAATCCAAATTGAATCTGCAATATACATTAAATACAGCTGCTTGTTTTACACATATTCAAAAAGAACCCAAACAGACACCTGTGTGATTCACCATCCGCTTTGACAGCATACTTCAGATACTGGCTTGATCATACAGTGGGGCCTTGTTTTAATCAGATTAGCGGATTAGGATTGTTTATGCACTTACTTTATAACCCAGATTGAGGGAGAGGAGAGGGATTCTTCAACAGGATTTCAGGGGTGTAGGACTGCACCCTTTAAGCAACCGTAAGTACATTTCTATTCTTTCAATTGAGTTTTGTGAAGTGTAATTTACAATCCTTTGAGATTTTTATATCTGTCATATGAAGAGGCAATGACGATTTAGCAAAAAATTGTGAATGTTTCCTTTTTTTGACAGAGAATGCCAGTTATCAACATGGATGACCTGACGGACAAGGACAAGGCTTTGATGGAATTAAACCAAAAAAAACTTGAAGTGAAACTTGAGAGGTGGTTGGTAAGTTTCTTTGCACGGAAGTGATGACTATGTCAGTGTCGTAATTGTTTTCAAAAGTACCAATGAATTAATTAGGTTTCAGACTTTTCTCCTTGACAAGCAAAACATAATAATTGTCAACCTGTCAGAATGTAATTGTATAAAGTACCCTTAATGATACCAGGAGCAGCATTTAGAACTGAAAAAAACATTTCTGGATAAGACTGTCTCCCAACACCTTTGTCTGATCACTTTAGACATCTAAATGCTGTGAGGAAATCAAGGACTATATTCAGGCTCGAGAGGAAGAAGACACCCTCGTCAAAGGCATTTCAGAGGAGAAGAACCCCTTCAAGGAGAAAGGTGGCTGTGTCATCTGCTAGACTCGACCTGAGGAGCTCTTCATATCTCAGATTAGCACCCAAGGACATTCTCCCTCCCCATATAAATTGGATTTGCAGACTAGGGGACATACAGTAATAAAGAAAAAAATATTCACAAGTATCCATGTAAACGATTCACTATCTTCTGGACAGATTTGTAGCCTTATAATATTTTTCTTTGAAATGATTCATAAATAAGAGTTGTATTTGGCAAGGGTTATATGCTTCTCTCTCATGCGGTGTATATGGTCTGAGCAAATGGGCCCATGTTCTACTTCATACACAGAAGCAATTATCATTAAATGTGCTTGTTTATAACTCAACCTGTCTTCATTATTTACTGTGTTTCAGGTTATAGACAGAGTAGAGAAACAGATACATCTTCATAACTCAGTTGGCTTTAAAGTTTACACAACATATTCTCAAATACCTTTAGGAGATCATTAACATTTTGTAGCATGATTAAATGACCATAATGTACACGTTTTAGGTCTTGTCTTCATAGTTTAACATTTTTTGCCTGGAATAGAAGAAAATGTAGGCAGGTAATGACTTGCAAATACATTTACTGTTATTTATTTAACATTTACAGCTTTTATACTGTAGGTGAACCATTAAATTCGTAATAGTAATAGTAATTTTGTGCAGAGGAAGTTGGCCTATGTTGTGTTTTCAACTCCCTTCCTATTCAGCCAACCACACCCATTAATCTTGTGACCAGTGGGTTGGTGGGCCTGTGTCCTAGGTCCTAGAGCAGTGGGTCCCAACCTAGGGGTCACAAGATATCGTCTCTGTACTTATGTTGTGGAGGCTTTTTTGAAAACTATGGGTTACCCATTTTCTATTTGTTTATTGATGGTATTTCCCCAAATGACGGAATCCGATGGTAAGTCAAACACTACCAACATTTCAATTTCCCACTGGGTTTAATATTTTATCCCAAAATTCCCAAAGTGGGTTATACATTGCAGTCACAGCATGCGCATGCGCGCGTGCGCACATACACAAGCGGTTGTCAACAGAGATGGCGCTGCGCGAAGGAGCTCTGCGTTGTAATCTGCTAGTCAACAGCCGTCATTTTTACAAATTTACCCCATGTGTTGGTGTCCGGTCGGTGTCTGACAAGGTGTCATCTAAACCCGTAACGTCAGAGACCGCGGGTGACCATTTAATCTACACACAAGAACACTTTGCATTAAAGGAGTCCCTCAGAAAGGTAACATGAAGCTAACGTAGCAAGCTATGACGTTACCATGCAAACAAACAAGGCAACAGTTTGCTTTGTTTAGCAGGTGACAGGTGGATATTTAAATACCTGTGTTTGTTGCTAGAAAGCAGCAGTGTTATTCCGCTTAATGTAACTGTAAGTAGCAGCGGAAGGGCTGTATAATAAAAGTGGGTGAGAGGTCACTTTGCTAGCTTGTTATATAGTTCCCCTTGACTGGACTGTGTTGATGTCAGCAGAAGCTGCTCTGTATTACGGCCAGCTGTCAGCTTCACCAATAAGAAACATATCACCAAATTTGAACATTGTTTTGACGTTGCTACTTCTGTTGAAAACCTGCATACATCCTCAAATGACTGCACAAGCCTAACGGAGCCAATGTAGCTAGTTTAGCCAAAGCAGATAGAGGCTAATGTTTGTTTGTATCAAACAAATATTTGGCACTAAATCATATGTTACATCTCCCTCATTGAAGAGCCAAAGATCTTTAGTTGCACATTTGAGAACTGGTATTATTTTTCTGGTCATTGACTTTCAAAATGATTTAGGAATTTCTATATTTTAATGAAATTGCTAAAACCCTGAAATATTCATGTGTAGAGATGATCAAAAATTGGAATGGCTATTTAATTTGAATGTGTTAACAATAGTTTGTTAATTTGGTAGGCAAAGGCAAGATTGACTTTTTATATAGTATTTAGTCTAATTTCTCCAGTATTATAGTCACTTTTGTGAATTGGGTAAGGCTGCCAACTATTTGCTCTTCACTTGAGCAATGGTTGGTTTCAAAGACAGAAATATGCCTTCTTTTTCCCAGGTTCCTCCACTTATTCTGCCTCACCTTTTTCTGCTAATTATCTGACATGCAGGCCTGTTACTTTTGAAAAGGTAAATATCAGCAGTTGCAAATTATGGTAGTACGTTTTCAAAGCAACCATTAGTAATCAGCATGACAAATTTATGATACATTACTAGACAGACATTGGAGACAGAGACTGCAAAAATAACAACAAGTGCCTAATTTAAGGCAGGGAGCGAAGATGTTACGGTAAATGGGGGGGAAGCATGTTGTGTGACTAAACCTTCAAAAGGATGCCAGGAGGTTGAAAATAAACAAGCACTGGGAGTAATGGGAAGGATGAAAAGGAAATGCAGAACAATATAATTGCAATGCAGGATAGGGAAATTGAGGCAGCATGGTTTATTAAAAGAAGTCACTGTAGGATAATGTGTGTTTATAGATGGTATACACATAGGGTTATAGGAAATTCTTTTGTGACTGTCCAAGGTCAGACGTTCATAGTGCCAATGTTTCCACTACCAATTTTCTGTTTGTGGGTGGGTGGGGGCACTTAGACTATTGTAGCTTTGTGTGTGTTACATAGTGTAGTACTCAGACTTGAGGCTTCTAGTCTCCCACAAACTCTGTGTGTGTGTGTGTGTGTGTGTGTGTGTGCGCGCGCGCGCAAGGTCGTTTTCTGTCATTAATGAGGACAAGAAGCTACAACAGATTTCCTCAGCACTTCTAGGAAGAGATTATTCATGTGCAGCCTCCCATGGTTTCAGGCAGGGATTTCCCCTGAAACGTTCAACAAAATACCCAGTAAAAGAGAGTCAGATAGTGTTGTAGGCGGGACATTAAGTCAGACTCAGTGGTGAGTGAAACCAAAGCAGAGGGACAGACAGAGCTGTAGCGGAGCCAAAGTAGCACACTTTTCAATTAATTAACTTTATCGGTTATCAGGCAAATAAAACGTGGATACAGATAATCTGCAAACTGCCAAAAAAACGGCCTGATAATCGGCCAGGGCCGATAATCGGTCTACCCCTAGACACAACTACCTAAAACGCTGTTTTTGTCACTGCATTTTAAGTTGAGGTGGGACAAATATATCATGATAAAATAATTCGTAGGCCTAGCTGTTTATGGCTTTCTACTAGTTCAATCTTTTGGTAGTTAATGACTGTTATGTTGCCGTGAGGGGGAAACCGTACTTGTGGTATCATCTTTTCATCTCTGCTATAAAACTCTGAAACTGTCAACACTTTAAAATGCAATGATTTGATACACTGTAAGTTGGAGTCCTTTAGGAGTCTGGTTTCTTCTTCATTTAGCCTTCACATTTGTGATGTAGACTGACTGACTGACTGACTGATTGTCACTGACAGCGTGAATTGCCTGCTTGGTTATACCACAGTTATTATTGGCAATAGGCGTGAATTATTTGCATCTATAGTCTTGTATCGTGTTATATATGATGTTATAATCATAATCATGATTTATGTTGTGATATAGTCAACTTTCTAATATATTTAACTTTCAAACAACTTATACATAAAAAAAAAACAAAAAAAAAAACAGATGTGAATGAGTGTTGCCAATCCAGTCAATTAATGACCTGAAAATATATGTAAGAATATAGATTTAATTCTGAATTCCAGACCTTGGCAGCCCTGCTGCTAATTTGCAAAACTGGCTGTTATGAGAAACTATAAATATAATAATAGAAAATTCACTTAATATTTCAAAGGGATGGAAATTAGGGGTGGGGGAAAAAAATCGATACAGCATAGTATCGCAATATTTTCCGTGGCAATACTGTATTGATACACAGACGCCAAGTATCGATCTTTTATTATATATGTGTTGGTCAGTTTGTCTGCTTGGCAATCCCATTTTGGAGCAATACAATTGAAGTGAGATGAACAAACAGAGAAATGTATCTTTTTAGATAAAACAGATGTTGACAAAGTTTCCTTTTGGGGACATCATTTGAAATTGGGAAAAATTAAAAGTTGGAAAAAAGGTAATGAATTGCAATATATCGCAGAATATTGCAATATGTTTAAAATCGCAATAATATCGTATCGTGGCATAAGTATCGTGATGATATTGTATCGTAAGGCCTCTGGTGATTCCCACCCCTAATGGAAATGGTATACCAAATATCTAGCAAACGTGTAATGTGATAAAAGTTAATACACGTTAACACAACCGTTTGGGCTGGCCCAGTCTTAGTGAAGTGTGCAGGGGTAAAACACTCCAGACTGGAAATTTTGTAAGACCTGATGAGTGCAATGTTCTGTTCCTGCTACTTGACAGTTGGGTAATGTGAAATTGTTCTGGTATGCAACACAAATAGTCCACAATAGAGATTTAGGGTCACTCCCTGATGACCTTTTTGTTTCCCTTTCCATCAGCTAGTCAACCCTCCCTTTCCCTCCTCAGGATTTGAACTTTGAACATAGATGGGTTTTATTGCAGGCTAAAGGGGACAAGTACCTGCCTTTTTTACACCTCGGTCTTGTGTTTGTCGTTAGCCTGATTTTCAAACATTCAGGCCTAGGCCTGTGCCCATATATCTGTTGAAAATAGTGTCTGTTTTCTGTTTTACAGCTGTAAAAAAATGATGTCCATGTTTTCTGTCTGCCTCGTAGTTAGATATTTCTCAGCCAGTGAGGTTTTTTTTGGCTGCTCAAATGGTTGGCTGGTTTGGGTTTGTGTGTGTGTTGGAAGGATCCTTTTCTCCTTCCAACACACATTTTTTGCAATACTGGAAAAATGCCTGTGAATTCTTCTTCAGCACTTTGTTTTTTTTTTAGTTTGAATGGTAAAACACAGGCCTAGTCGTCATTGCTGGCTGTGCTTTCACGCTCAAGCAAAGATTTAACGATAGCGTCATGAAAGAATAATTGAATAGCATTTATTTTTCACAATGCACATTTTGCACATGGTTTATTGGCCGAGACTTGAATTTGATGTTTCCGATTTCTGTTAGATACCTCTTTAGTTTTAATCATTACTTTTCATGAGCTTTACCCACCCTTAAAAGCATATTGTACTAAGCAGAGAAACACATTAGTAGAGCAGATTGTCATGGGTCTGTTGAAACCATGGCCCATTAGAAATGTTTATGCATTAAAGTGAATAACACCAGAAGCAAAGCTGTTGTAGTTGTTTATATTAATTTGGCTTACAAGTCCAAATCCATTTGTTAGAGGACATTTTAGTTTGAATTGAAAAGCATCCAGCTAGAAACAGACAAGGAAAGTCACAGCTCATGTATTTTTATTTTATATTTTTATTTGTTAATTTATTTGGTTGAAATGGCAGGTACAACACTTATTTTGCAGAAACTGTTGTTGATGTCCTGTGCACTAACATTTCCTGTTGACAAAGCCTGCTGTGTAAGGTAAAATTGTTTAAAGAATTGGCAACTAAATACCACATGGACTGTAATCCACATCTATAGTCTATTCAGAGTTCAAACAAAAATAGCACTGTCTGCTTCTCCAGATGTTGACCACTTCCAGGTGCTCGAAATGAGTCATGGCATCAAGGTTCACTCTTTCCAAAGTCTATTCCAAAGCTAGGTTGCAACCCTTACTACCTGCAGGCATTTTTGGCCATAACTCACAAAACCAAGTCACTATTCGTTCCTTATGAATTCATTATTTAATTTAATTTAATTTAATTTAATTTAATTTAATTTAGTTCCGATACGAATGAGCACAGAACTGGTACATTTGGAGACATATTATATAAGTTATTAAAAACATATTCTGTATCAGCTAGTTAACGACATCCACATTGTGCTGTATATAGTGAAAAGTATTCCTTAAAGCATATAATAAAGTCATCCTTCATTTTCAGGCAGTTGTGTATCACAGGCTTTGTGGCTAAATAAGTGGAGTGGCTGCTAACCCTGAGGGAAACTGGGTTTCAGAACCAAGCTTTATTTTTGCATGCTGTTCTAAATATTACTTTAGAGGTTTCCTGCCAATAGTTAAATGGTGGAGGAAACAGTGAGTCATTATTATATTGGTTGAATGCAAAGTTGTGGAATATCAGCACAATATTGGCTACCAGCAGCTTTAGTATAAAAGTGCCATTCCTCAAAAAACCCAAATCCCCAAACCCTCAGTGTAATTTGCACTGTAAGTAAGTTGTATTGGGCAACTTTACCGTTTTGTGTTACCAACATTGTCACTGAATTCTGTTACAAGTTGGTTTTAAGCACCATTTTTCTGCTCCAAAATGACACAGTTTGGGATTGAGGCCAAACCCATGCCATTGTTTTATAAGCCTGCAGCTTGTCATTTTCTATGTCACTAGCCAAGCTTCGGTTATCAGTACGGCACTGATAGGAACTAGCATGCCATGCATACTGTCACTGTATTGTCATCATTATAGATTCACCGTGCGGTACTCTTTCCAGCCTGCTCTCTATTCATTGATATGTAATACCTTATCTCGCTGTCTGCTAGAGATAGATTACATAGACTTAAATAGAGATGTGCACTGCACAGCAGGGAACCAATGTACGTGTTTTTTTTCTCTCATAATGTAATGTAATGCAATCCCTCTTGATGTTAGTTGTGACACAGGAGATAGAATAGCAGGGCTGTCATTTGTTGAAGGAATCATCCTTTTAAATGTTTTTTTAAACTAAAATGTTCGCACAGAAACATGCAAACATATGCACAAAATGCTTGAAAAACACCAGAAAAATGATAATATTATTTCATGCACATTATAAGAAATACACATAACATATCATATCTCTTCCCTGTTGTGGGCTCTAGATCATCGACCAGGAGATCAACCCCCACGTGGATCAGTGGGAAGCAGAAGGGAAGTTTCCAGCCCATAAAATCTTCAAGATCTTAGGAAGTGCGGGTTTTCTAGGAGTCAGCAAACCAGTCGGTAAGAGTGTTCGGTTATCTTTTCCTTTGAGAGGATCATTTAAAAACCAACAAAAGTAGAACATTCATTTTCATAAACACGCGTTTGGGTTGCTCGGTGATTAGACACAGACAAAGAACCTGTTGTTTTGGAGTCTGGCATGACATTGCCCACAGGAATGAAAGTTTGTGTTTGTTTGGCCACCTGTATCTTTGTCAGGTCTGTAATCGACTAACAGTGCATGCTGGGATAGTTTTCAGCCCCTGAGACTCTGAAAATGAATTTAGGATTAACTAAATGTAAATGATTTCTTTTTATTTATATAATATCAGTGACATTTTTATGAAAAATGACACCGTTTTAATTAATCTAGTGGATTTTTGTGCATAATCTGGGGCAGAGCGATTAGGTAAAAGGTCTTTGATTTAGAGACCAAGAAGCCTTTTTGAATTTTGGAGGAGGCTTGTTTTCATGGAAAGAATCTAAGTAGATAATAGGACTGGCAGAAAATGATAACAGCCATCATCATAGCAAGGTGCCAAACTTAGTGCACCTTAGGTGCTGTTGGAAACAAAAAGCCATTTTGCCTGATTGTTTCTCACTGAGAATGTTCATTTTAACAAGTTGACTCCATTTGTATTCTTGGGCACTTTAGTTGGTAATTCATACAAATATGACGAATAACCTGTGCCTCGGTCTACATGATTTATGTTTTTGGGACGTGCTGTTTCTTTTGCCATTCCAAAAGTCCCATAATAAATCTATAACATATCTGTTACTTAAAAAACCCTTGCTTTTCAGGATAAAATTTTTTAATACAATAATACACATGAATAACGGTCACATCAGAATCATTATTTAAGTTGTGGGAAGAATTTGTCTGAAGGGAATCAAAATGTGTTCTGACTGACCATCCTTGCTTCAAGGCATTTCTTTTTCACAGCTGAAGTTTCTCTCTGTTTGACAGCCATACATTACAGTTGGTCTGGTTTAGAAATGTTCCCACTGTGATGATGGGTGTCTGCTACACTATATCCCATTTCCAGATGTGTACCCAGCTGTGTCACTGCTGGGCTTGAGGAGGGAGCGGAATAAGTACTGCACAGTACAGGACCACAAAATAGTTGTGGTTGTGATGTGTAACTTCATTCTGAATATACGAATAGATTTGTGGAAAGTGTTTGACAATCAACAGCAGAGATCTAAAGTTTCTCAGTTATACCACATTCAGGTATTCCCAAAGTAATAAATTCATCATCTCTATTCAATTGCCACTTTTCACCTTGGTCTTCGTCTTGCCGTGATAACAGCACTGTGGTAAAAACAGCTGTTATGGCTGTTCTGACATTTGCTGCTGAAAGAACAAATCAGGTGAACAATGTTGGACATTGAGCTCTATGAAGAAGATTGCACCACAGGTCTGTAGGTCAAAGAAAGGGGAGGGCGGGGGAATTAAAATGTGCTGAGTACACAACTCTTAAGCATTAGTTGGCAGGATTAGAGAGGAGGAGCGGCCCAGCAGAAGACACACTGTATTATCAGGTGGTAGATTACTTGGGTTAAGTATATAGAAACAACTGTCAGCGTTGAAATTTAAATCATATACACTGGACATCATATACTTGCAGTACAGTATTTAGTCACCGATTCTAGTCTTAAGTCTTAAAAGAATGACGTTTTAGTCAACAAAAGCTAATGGACAAATATTGTATTGTCTTTAAAAAGAATGTTGCTCAGTTACCATCATGTGGAATCTGGCTCCTTCTGATAATTCTTGCTGTGTTTGGCTTATTTTTTGTAATATTAGGAATAACCGAAGTTGCCATGGTATTATATGTCTTAAGGAAAGTGTGCAGTTGGAGTAGCTCCAACTAGACGTGTCTTTGTTACAGTGCTGACTAATGAAGCAGACTCAAAGAATTCTGCACTGGCTTAATTGATTGAGAGGCTCGGATTACAGGAATGGCAATGGGGATTTAGGAGTCTGTTCAATGGAGAAATCATTCATCAGGCGGAAAGTCAAAGCCAAGTACAACACAAAACACTCTCATAGTCATGTAATAAAACATCTGCAAATATGGTGACAATTTGTAATCTACTCACAATATGAATAACCTTGTTTAAAAAATGATCCAGAATCAAGTGATATTGTCTCGTGCGCCATCTACCTTAATCTGTCTTGTTTCAAGCACAGACATTCAATTCTAGAAAGGCTAAACTGCATGGGGAAGTGTAATGATTTCATCTCATAGTTAGAGCTGATATACTCATTTGAAATGACTCGTTTTATGGAAAATAACTTTAAAATGCTCCATTTAAGATTAAATGATTTGTTGTGATATAATGGTTTTAATTTCTCAGTAAACATTTAAAAGTGCCATGTTGTACAAGTCAGGAGGTAAAACAAATCTTAAGTGGCGCTCTCGTGGCTTAGGGCCTAAAAAGCCGACTGTTGCATGTCATTGCCCATCTCTGCCTGAGGCCTGTCATCTCTCTACTATCTTATAAAGGTCTGCCCAACAAGTGAACTCAAATGTGATTCAGGCTTATTTTTGAATTCCTGTTTCTACGCATTAACTTAATGCCCCTCCATGGGCATTGATGACTTAAAACCCAGGAAAACAGAGCACTGGGCAAGAAAGTTAATGCTCCTGTTTACATGGTTTGTAGCTATACAGCAGGTCCCTTTTATTTAATCCACTGACAAGAACACTCAACACTTATTTCCCACTCTTTTTCCATGTACAAGGAAAGGCATTATCACCTTCAAAACATGAGAACAGGAAGTTTACCTAAGTCAGCCACGTTGAGTGAGAAGACAGGGATGGCCCTTGGCTCCCTGCCTGTTTTCCTCTGCTCTGAGGAAGAGGTATCTGCAGTTCACACCATGGCAATGGCCTTTTGTCTCCTGCCTGACTGATAGAACCTGGCATCCTCCACAGTTTACCCTTTAACTGAATATCTTTGCTACAAATGTTTAGGTGAATAACCTCTTGGAGAGACTTGTGTGTCCAGGCTGTTTTCTTTCTCACAATTTCTACTTAGGTAATACTATGATACATGCATTGCAATGGCTTGTCCTTCTATTCAAAAACATTACTGACACAGTGACTTTTCAGATTTGATTGTAGATGACACTGTAATGGTGATAACATGCATTCTGAAGTTGAGTAATAGTGTGGTTACACCTATGTCAGTTGTAGTAATTGTTACACAATTGTCATGGATCTGAGCTTGTGATTGATTCATTGGCCATCTTTCCCATGTTGCCATTCTCCTGGGAGAAGTGGTTTTATCACTAGGTCACTGGTGTTGCTGTGCAGATAGAATATAAAACTTTGTTATTCTCTTTTGATATTGCCAGTGCTGGTGCTGCACCTTTAAATTATCTCAATCTTTGTCCTTCAATATGTGCTTCATATGGAGCTCCATCTGATGAGAACCTACACTGAGGAACATCTGGTGTTCAGAAGAAACATGTGTAGGATTGACATTTGTGACAGACTTTTGTTTGTTATTTCTTCTGCTTGCTTGTTCAACCAGATGGCCTGCTGTTTTGCTTAAAGTGGAATAAACCTTGGTGCTTCCCTTCATACACATTATCCACCGCAGGGTTTCCAGTGCTTAGAGACTTATCGCTGCACAGCTGCACCTGCTTCCTCTTATTTTTGGCTCCCCCACTCCCTTGTTTGCCTGTCCCACTATATCTCCCTCTTCCTATGTCCCCATTTATTTTGTACTCTTTCTTTTTCTCCTCGTTCTCTCTGACAGTCTGCCAGACTGTGCTTTACTTTATTCGATAACTAGTCTGACAGGTGACATTAAACCACTTTGCTAGATTTGCAGTCCTCCATGTGGTATATTCACCCATAATTATTCAATTCATTGTTAGTCAGTGCTAGTATCCATCATCCAGTGGCTGGCATTACTATATAAATTCATGGGAAAACTGAGCACCTGTGGGTTTCTGTTGTTGGTTTTACGTCTCATGTTTCTGTCTTCTGTGTTTCACCTTGTCTATGTTTCATGCTTAGTTTCCTGTTTTATTTTGTAGTCCCTCTGTTTCTCCCATGTCATGTCTTGATTTACTTCCTGCCTTGTGTTTTTCCCGCCTGTGTGATTGTCTGCCCCGCCCTGATGTCTTTCACCTGTTCCCCAGCCCTTGTGTCACCTGTCCCTTGTTTCACCCTTGTTTACTTGTGTATTTAGTCTGTGTGCTTTCAGTGTCTGTTGTTGGTTTGTCGTCATTGTCAGTTTTGTGTGCGAGTTTCTTCCAGTGTAAGCTATATTTTCGTGTTCTTGGATTTTATTTGGACATTACCAGCTTGCGTGTTTTGTAAGTTCTCTTTGTGTTATCATTACATTGTTATTTTTTTTCTTGCTGCTTCCTCCTCATCTTCCTGCACTTGGGTCCAAGCCTCAACTCTGACAGCACCGAGCATTTAAAAAATGCTCAGTCTTGTTACATTTTGCTGACTGGATGTTATCATTGAGATATTTATCCTAACTAATTAACTGTGATCTAAACAGACCAGCATGGGATGATGATGTTCAGTTTTCTGTACTGCAGCGAGCCATTTGTTTTCATAATGTGTTTTTTTTTTTTTTTCAAAAAAGGCCCAAAGCATCTTTGCTAATGCCCATACATGTCCCACATTCACAAAAATAAGAAGTAAAGAGAAAATACAGTCAGCAGGGCAGGGTGTCTGCAGATACAGACACCACCACACACTTCTAGTGGGTGATAAGTGAGGATTTAGTTTTGTCTATACATTGTTTTTAAAGAAAACCCTACAAAGAATACCTTTTTAAGAGAAATGCAGTATAAAAGCCAGCTTATTCCACGAGTAGCAGACAGAAAAAGTATAAAACACATTAATTTCATAGATGCTGCGACTGATGATTAAAGGCAAAAGAAAGGAAAAGAGAGGTCTCTTTATAAGGGCAACTGACAGGTTTATAATGCACTATTAAACTCTATCGATGACCTAAGGTCTTTGCAAATGCCTCCACTGCCAGAATGGAGGAAATCAAAAAAAAATTTCTTTTGTTTTTACTTTTGCAGTAAATTTGTTGTTTGAGAGATCAAAATCAAGTTTTATATACTAAGCAGAACAGATGAGATGACACTGAGATGTCAGTGACCCTTTTTTGCTCCATGCTTCTGATCTCCCAGCAGTGCTTTTTAAACATAATTATAGGTAGCGCAATTAATGATAACATCCTGTAATTAATTTGAGTGTATGCTCCAGTGCCAACAGATTAGTTGAGAATATTATACCAGTGTGTATTTGTGCCTACAGAAACCTGTTAGGCAGTGACTTTATCACAAAGACAACAGGAAAGATGGAAGGGAGACAGGGAAGGTGGGTGCAGAGCTAGTTTAAGGTGACTAAAGTACAGTAGTGATGGGGTATATTTATCCAAAGTGACATTGGTATGCCTTTCTTTCTCTTCCAGCTGAGTAGCAAAGGTCCTCATCTATTAAATGTGCATAAATAAGGAAAATAAAATAATCTGAACAAAAAACCCACACAATGTACAGTGAACTGTCAGCCTTGAACTGTCAGCAGTAGCTAAAGGGGTGTGTGTTTTGTTCCATGCAGAGTATGGAGGCTTGGGTCTTGACTTCAGCTACAGCGTAGCTGTTGCAGAGGAGCTGGGCAACATCCGCTGTGGAGGCATCCCCATGGCCATTGGTGTACAGAGTGACATGGCTACTCCTGCACTGGCCAGGTACAATCCCACAAACAATGATATTGGATTTTTTTTTTTTTTATATATTTGCTGAGATTTGTCATAGGGGAAAGGTTTGCAGCGTAGTATTACATCCCCAAATCCAGTGTTTTCGCTGTTCCCTTAAAGTAACTCAGTTTGGCTTGGAGAAATGTCTTTATGTAAACGTGTATTGTTGCTTGCTGCCATACTCTCTCTCCACCTCTGTCTTTTTTTTTATCAAAAGGACAACTAATCAGCGACTCAGGCATCAATGTCTGCTTTGTCTTTTTTTCCTTTTTACACCACCACTAGAGCCACTTGTGTAAGAGCTGGAGTACATTTTCAAACATTTATCCTACATGGGTGTTTCATTTTGAGATGATAAAAGGTTGCTTGAATTGCAAACAACTGTTGCCCTGTTTACCCTGCAGATAATTATGTTGTCCAAACAAACAATGGCCATTTTTCAGACATTTTCTTAGGGCTGGGCGATAGCGAGAAAATCAGATGTCACGATATTCTTGACCAAATGCCTCTATCAATATTCTATGGTTGACAATTGGTGCATTAACAAAATGTCTTCACACTTAGATTTTAGATAAATAATCACCAGTAATGTGGACATAATGTCTAAGTGGGGAAAAGGCAAATAATAGAACAGCTATAATAGTCTGGTAAGCTCAGAAAAGTACATCACTTTACTGTAATGCAGCCTTTAAAACCAGGAAAAGACAACACTTATGTCATATCACGATATTATATCTAGTCTTATACCATGGTCTGGGTGAATACTCGATTCTGATTGGCTGCAGGGTGTCCATAAAAAAAGTGATGTAGTAGGACACCTGCTAAAGGAGTTTTGGTGAAACTGACTGTTTACTGTTCTAAATTAATGCGCTACATTAAAGGGGTGATAGAATGCATAACCGATTTCACCTTGTCATAGTTGAATAATGACAGTTTAGTGGGTAACTAGGACATACATAGAACCTCAAAATCCCATTGACACCTCTTTCTTCTGCAAATCTCACAATTTGAAACTGCCTCTGAAATCGGGAAATCTCAACGAGCCGCCTAGTTGATGTCAACTTGGCGGCTCCTCCTCATTTGGCTCTAGTCTCTATCTTTGTCACGCCCAAACATTTACATAGGCTACACCACTGATCTGAGGTCAGCTTAGTCTTCTGAATAGGTCACGCAGATCTCAGAAATTGTATACATTGTTCATCTGCTATTTTACCACTAAATTCACTTCTGAGACTTTTTTGCGAGAAATCAACTATGTAGAGGTCAAATATGGGCCGTTTTACGAAAATGTATGGCTAATTGCAAATTCTGTCCAACTGTGTGTCGGAGTTCAGCGGCCGGTGCTGCCTGTGTTGCTGCCTCGCCGTTCGGCCTGCCTTCCTTCACAGAGGCCTGCTGTGAGGTAGATGGAGCTCCATCACGGCTGGCAACCCACGGCACTCCATACCTGCGCAAAGTCACAGTTTTTTGGGTTAATGGACTACCAAATGCCGCTGCCCTGACAGAGCTCCAGGGCCTGCAGCTCCCGTCTTCCTGCTAAATAGCCGGTGTGTGTGTGAGTGAGAGCGCGGTCAGTGAGCTTGTTACGCCAGCAATCTCTTACCACAGGTTCCAGTTAATCTTATGTGTGTAATTATGATGTGTTGAGTTATTTAAACAAACGATCGGGGAAATAAACGGCTCTTGTCTGCGAGTCTCATTGATAGAGCCTGCGGCTGGATGGAGCTCTATCAATGAGAGCTAGCTAGCCTCCTCTTACAATTTCACTGAAATTCACAAAAATGCATTAAATTGAAATCAGACACCATTGTTAGCTTTATAAGACCTTGAGGTAGATGTTATATAAGTGGCGTGACGAAATTCAAACTGTAAATATACTCTAATTACGCCGAAAATTAAGCTAACTAGCCGCGATCTGTACACATAGGATTGAAGGGACAGTAGCAGCTAACGAAACCCCTAATGTTCACAAAAATTCATTAAATTGAAATCGGACACCATTGTTAGCTTTATAAGACCTTGGGGTAGATGTTATATAAGTGGCGTGATGAAATTCAAACTGTAAATATAGCTACTCTAGTTATGCCAGCCAGCTCCACGGAGCCCCGAGTATTCCAGTAGTCCAGTACCCAGGGAAACGGTGACTTTCACTGGGTATGGAGGTTGCCGCTTTCTCGTCAGACTGTGTGGACCTAGCTAAAGTCCGACATGTCTTACCAAATTTGCAATTAGCCATCAATTTTCGTAAAATGGCCCATATTTGAGCTTTATATAGTTGATTTCTCGCTTAAAAAAAGTCTCAGAAGTGAATTTAATAACGAAATAGCCCGACAAACAATGTATAACTTTGCAGTGTCTGAAATATAAGACCTGCTGTCTCGTCTCCAATGTGTTTCTATGTGGTTCGCTCAAACCAATCAGCGCGTAGCTCATCTAAATATTCATGAGCATACCATATTTGGAAGAAAAGCGCTTGTTCCAAATAGAGCCATATTCACAGGGTAGTTAAGGACCTAATAAAATAGCATTCAAGCAATTTTCAGCCCAACCAATGTTACATACCCTATTAGGAGACCTTAAGGAACAGTGTAAAATACCCTATATAATCATTCTATCACCCCTTTAAATCAAAAAGGAAATGTGGATCTGTTATTTCCGACTCGTCCTCTGAACACCACAGGATGGCGCTAACACACAAGCTGCAAGAAGTAAGTTAGCTATACTTCCCCTCTGGACTGACTTTGTTTCACAGAGAATAACGATCTCACATCACGTTCACTGTTCAGGTCGCTCACTACTTCAGGCTGCGCCGCTGCGGCTGACAGTAACGTTGGCTAGCTACACATCGCGGATCAAATTGTTCGTAAAAGTCGTTATATTGTTTTGGGGACAATGACATGGCTGGATAGCTAGCTTGTCTTGTTGTTCAACATACTGTCAAATTACTTTTACTGATTGCCAACTGTACGTAAGGGTTAATGCCCGACGAGGTGTCCATTGTCAGATATTGATGGACGAAGGCGAAGTCCATTAATATCTGACAATGGACACCTCGAAGGGCATTAACCTGCTTATACCATGGTCACTTGCCAAATAACATATTTTTAAAACATTCTTTTACCGGTATATTTTAATTTGTTTTACAATCGAAATCTAAAGTTTATCCAAACAATAAACTCTGTTTCCCTGGTTATGCCTGACGGTTTGACTAATACCTGGAACAATCATTCCCATCCATAAGGTTCTTATGCAACGCAAACGTTGTTGATTCCCCCAGGAAATAGGAAGGACCTTTAATACGACTTGCCGCTCAGCTGATAGAACCCTTCAGTTTAGCTACGAGCCAGAAAGCTAACGCTATGCTAGCAAGATCCAAAGTCAATAACATTGTTTATACCATGGTCTGGGTGAATACTCAATTCTGATTGGCTGCAGGGTGTCCATAAAAAAGTGATGTAGGACACCTACTAAAGGAGTTCTGGTGAAACTGTCTGTTAATGCGCTACATTAAATCAAAAAGGAAATGTGGATCTATTATTTCCATATCATATCACGATATTTATATAATATCGATATATTGCCCAGCCCTACATTTTATTCATTATGTGGTCCAGCTCTGCAGAGACGTCTGTCTCCATTTTTTTACACCTATTTTCTTAGCTTGTTTATTTTAGTGTATTTTCATTGGTGTATTGGTCAATGATTACGTCAACAGCTGCACTTGTTAACAAGTCGTGAGTTGCACTGATTGCACTTAGTGATGCAGATAGAATCCATTTTATTCTGGTACAAACACTATAACCCAATCCATATCCATACTGCTTCTGACCACTGCTAAAGAAATTCACACATTTCTACAAGGTGTCCTCACTGGTGGTTATCAAGAAGTTATGACAGCGATATACTGTATACTGAAGGCAGAGGATTTTACAGTGAATCGATGACTTGCTTTTTCAGAAGTTCCACTTCTTAAGGATATGTGTATTCATATACCGTATTTGGTAATTGTTTGGCTGACCCATGTATGGCCTTGGCTTGTGGTGTGATATCATCCTGCTGTAAAACAGCTGTTGCTACAATAATTCAGTGAAACAGACAGTTTAGTTTGGAGTCTCGGGAGCTTAATTAGGGGATCTACACTAGCTTGCAGTGAGGTCTAAGTGCTAAGAGAGCAGCCAAAATACCATGGGAGCTTCAGGGTAAGACTCCCTCCTCCTGTCCCATTGGAACTGTAATTGCCTCAAACATGGCAGTGTTGTTTCACCCAACTTTTATTAGACGGGTGCCTGACAACCGTCTTCGTCGATCTACTTTGTTTAGAAGTATTGTCTTTTAGATCTTAGTTTATAGGAAATCAACAAGGGGTGCTCTTGGCTTCCCCTTAGTGTCAAGGGGTAACTTCTAATTAATAGTTACTAATATGTTTTCATTTCTACGTATTTGTGTCTGCAGGTTTGGCTCAGCTGAGTTAAAGAGAGAGTTCCTCCTTCCCTCCATCATGGGGGACAAAGTAGCCTGCCTTGGAGTTAGTGAAGTCGGAGCCGGCTCTGATGTCTCAAGTACGTCTCACCTTCATCATCTTCTGGTCATTTATTATCATAATTTTCTTTTTAGCTCCTGTAGGACCATGCTACAGAAATGATTGAGGAGCCAAAATGCAGCAGTTTTAGAATCAATTTGGCACTGATATTCTCTCTGGAGAGGAGGAGGGCATGTTGAATACAGGCCTAGATTATCCGCCTTCAGATTTCACCACTTTTTGACTTCTTTTTTCTGGATTAGTATGCATTATGTTTTACACTTAAGAGTAATACACCAGCTTCAGCTTTTCATTTAAGGGCCAACATTTCATTTCTAGGATTATTCATCTATTGAAACTTTTCATTTAACCTTCTGTCCTTACACTCATCTTTCCAATTTTCTCTCTCTTTCCATCCATGTACACACTCTACCACATATGAATTCAGGTATCAAGACAAAGGCAGTAAGAGAAGGGGACGAATATGTGATCAACGGGGGAAAGATGTGGACCACAAACGGTACCCAGGCTGACTGGATCTGTCTTCTCGCAAACACCAGTGACGGGCCCCCACACAGAAACAAATCCCTCTTCTGTTTGCCGATGAACCTACCAGGTAGGAGTCAGTTATTTGTGGGATGATTTTCCTGTAAAAGCAAACAGGACAAAAAAAAGCCCCATTTAAGCTGAAAATGAATCATTGTAATTAACATTCATCATCTGGGATTCATATATCACATTCACAAATACAAATCCCTCAAATTTAAGATTCTGTGTTTTTCAGTTCTACCTAAAACCAATGAATGAATGCAATATTCTCACATGATTTGCCTGAGCCTATTACCCTAAAACACCCTCTACAGAATGTCCGTATCCGTTCTATCAGTAGGATGAAGAATTGTTGTTGTTTATTATTATTCTGCCTGTGCCAAGATGCATTATGACATTTATTTCTGTTTCCTGTCCTTACCATTGTAGGAGTACACATCGCCCGCAAGATTGATAAACTGGGTATGTGGTCATCAGACACAGCTGAACTGTTCTTCGACGACGTTCGTGTGCCCTGCAAGAACATCATCGGCCAGGAAGGCATGGGCTTCACCTATCAGATGCTTCAGTTCCAGGAAGAGAGGCTCTGGGCAGTGGCCAATAGTGAGTGTGCCTTTCTGACAGTTCTTCATCTCTCCCTATCCCCCCACCCATATCCACTAATCAGATATTATCTTTACTAGTTTTATTCACTCTCACCTCTGTTTTTCACCCCAGCTCATCCACCTCCCACAGATCTAACTGTAAATTGCACAGTTTATTGTATTAGTGGATCCTTAGTTTCCAAGAATTGGGGAGTTCAGGTCACACAGTTCAAGCCATTAATCTTCTTTAAAGGAGTTGTTTGCTTTTGATTCTGAGTAAGTGAGTGCACACTTGTTACTCAGAATCAAAAGCAAACAACAATCTCTTTTTTGGGAAACTGGTGAGAAACTGTTCTAGGGGAAGTTCAACTTTTACGCGCTATTACTGAATCTGAAATGGATGCGTCTGGCCAGAGGCCTGTACTACGAAGCAAGATTTGGCGTTAACGAGGTAACTTCAGGTTCAACCCAGGGTTTTGTGTATCACGACGGTGGATCACTTGTTACTGGGTTCAATCGCCGTGGTAACTTATCAGTCCTTCCAGAAAAATGCTGAGTTTTTTTTTTGTGATTGTTGCGGGCAAAAATCCTTGATTATGCGGCACGTTTTCTTAAAAAATGCGATGGAATATGCGGGATATTTATGTGATATTGCAGGAACTGCGTAAAACTGCGGTTTCATCATGGCTTCATCGCGGGGTTTGCAGCTTTTCGATGATGTTCACGTCGCGTAATTAGGTCGCTTCATAACATTCCCGTGGCAACAGGGGAAAATGGCTGCTCGTGTGAAGTAAACGCAACATTTTTCAACTTTCTGCTAAGATATATGTGACTTTCTTGCAATGAAAATGCAGGGATTATGAAATCATGCAAGCCCCGCATATTTTGCGCGGAAATCGGCAATTTATGCAGCGAAAGTGCGGCGTATTTGGAAAAAAATGCGGCCCCCGCATAAATATGCTTGCTTTGGCTGATTATGCATTGAATTATGCGATCGCAAAATTGTGTTTTTCTGGAGGGACCGACTTATGCTGAAGATTAGAGATCAACCGGTGTAAAAGCACCGCCTACTGACTAATCAATACTCGGTTGATAACGGCGTCACCGTTCTTAGGAGATCAGGTGGAGCTCGGTGTGCGGAGAGAGAGGTGCGCTCATAAAAGTTAAAACATTTAGAGACCGACAACCCCGTTAACAATCCCTGATGGTTATCTTTATGAAATATATTGATTTTCAGCGCAGAGAATTTCGTATAGGCTATTTGTCGGCTTCTTGAGCCGTGTGTTGCCAATGCCACACATCGGTTTGATTTTTTTATTTGCTCTCACGATCGCTTACCACTGCCAGGGTTGCAACTGAAATAATAGGCTAAAGCAACGACAGTTTATGGAAAGCACAAGTGTAATTATGGTCAGATCTTGTGCCTGACTGATGGAAATGATATTAAATGGCGTCTGCTATTTTTTTGCCAGCTTTCCTTCCTGTTTTAGGAAACAGCGACTGTATTGCTTTTTGCCTGTGAAACCGTGTCTGTGTTCTTCATATTTATGTAGAATTATAGTTTGCTCTTATGTAAAATATGCGTCTCTGGTAGATGTTTGCGATTGGTCATGCTGTGAAAACAGCGCCTCTTTTATGTTTTATTTGCTGGATTGGGAACACAGTTTATGCAGGACCGTGGTTGTTAGGTGAAGCCGGGTAACTGAAATCAATCCAGGGCATGTTGATCTTGATTAGTAGTACAGGCCTCTGGTAAACCTTTGTGCATCATATCATCAATCAGAGACACAAATGACAAACACTCGCATAGATGCATGCAGTGCAGGTGGAAGCAGCAGCAGTAGTAGTAATAAGGTCACATCTCTCCATGTCTCTATCTTAACACCTCCAGTCTTGACCATGATGGACAACATCATTCAGGAGACCATCCAGTACACACGGCAGAGGAAGATCTTCAAGCAGCCTGTCCTCTACCACCAGTCGGTTCACTTCAGGTTGGCTGAGCTGCAGACGGAGGTCGAGCTGCTCCGCTCCCTCCTCCACCGAGCTACAGGTGCGGTCGCTTTATATACAGACATAGCAAAAAAAGTGAAAGATTAATAGTATACGACAGATGTATGAGGGTGCGGTTTTTGCATTATCACAGAACTTGGGTTATTGGGTTATTTCACTTCCAGATTTTGCATTTCCAAAATAATTTTGAAACCCAGGCCGGGATTAGAAACATGCATGCTTGATTTTGCATTTGTAGTATTTTAGGAAAATTCTTCCAAATGAATGCATGCAGCTGTCCTTGTGGCACTTAATACCATAGATAAGACTAAGGCTTCAGTAGCGAAGGCCACGGTTGACTCAGTCCTAAAAGAATGTGAATGCCAAAATAGCCTTGAGTGGGTAATTTGTACATGTACAATGCAGTAGGTTGGTTCAAAAGATAGAGGGAATAGTGCAGGCTGAAGAATAATGTGGTAGCTTAACTATTAAGTAGAGATAAGTTAACAGTGATGGTAACAGTATGGCTGGCTATAGACAGATCAGTAATTGCTTGCTAATAGATTGCTAAAGCAAAAATAATTTCCTGGATGAGTTGCCTGAAACAATGATTAACACCATGTTTTGTCTGGAGTTAAATTCTACCCTACTTGTAGGGTATTTGATTTTATTTTTTTTAAGATATACACAGGCATTCAAGTATGTATGCTAACATTGTCTTTTTCCACGTAATTCTATTAATTGTTCTAATCTAGATTTTCCTTCCTCAAAGAACAAATAAATTACAAACTTTGAACTTTTTCCTTTTTAAAGTTGAGTAGAACAATTTGGGATTGACTGTCTTACACAAGGACACTTACTGTATGTGTGGTGTACTGTATGTGACAGGAGGAGCCGGGGTTTAAACGATTAAAGGCCGACTTGCTCTAACAAACTACTGTTGGTTCTGTGTGTACTGGCATAACTTCAAAACCCACAGCCAGCTTGACCACCTGAAAAACTGACACATACCCGGCTCCTCCAAAATACATCCCACGTGCTTTACGCTGCAGTGTTCATGATATGAATATGTGGGTGCATCATGGTGGGCGGGTGTTCAAGGTCTTGTGATTTTCTCGTTAGTAACCACTTCAGTGGCAAGCAGCTTTGAATGAATCTAGCTGCTCCAATTCGTTAGCCCAGAAACGGATCAAAGCTTTTGTATCTGTTTGGCACTGGTAGGTAGAAACACACATGCACACTGAAACAGGAAAAATCATGCAGGAACAAGGAACATGTTTGAAAGAGGCATTGATCAGCCACCAGTGACCCTGAAACTGAGCCACATTTGTTTGTTGTCCTAATTTTCCTCTCTACATTTTTTTTATAATTTTCATCCACCTGGCCATTTTTCACTCACCCGTGCTTGTGCCACTACTTGTATTCTTCCTTCTTTTTCTGCAGCATTGTACATTAAAGGCAATGATGTCACCAGGCTGGCATCCATGGCCAAATTAAAGGGGGGCCGCCTGTCCAGGGAACTGGGTGACAGTTGTCTCCAGTTTTGGGGAGGAATGGGCTTCACCAGTGACGTTCTGGTCAGCAGATTTTACAGGTGAGGCTGGTCAGAAAAAAGTAACTGAAATATCTTTTGTTCAGTGATCTGGTTTTAAAACTCTTTTCTGTTTTCTCTATCACATGGATTTATAGCATATAGCCCCATGATATTCAGTTATTTTCACACCTGTGCACTTTGTTCAACTCATCTGAAAAAGATATCTGACTGCAAAACCATGACTTCGCCGCACAAGTCACTAACACAGGTTGCTAGCCAACTATGGTTATAATTGGCTGCCACCTATGATTTTTGTGAGGGTATACTGTTTCTATGGTAAGAACAACCTCTCCAGTTAGCATGAGCTTGATACAGCTCATGGTCAATGCATTTTTTACAAGGAATTTAAACCAGATGTTAGGCTCAGATTGATTTATGGCTTTTACATAAACATAGCATGTGCTCAAGTAATACTAATTGTCAAAGACATGCAATTAGGGTCAGTCTCCTGTTGTGCACTGTTTAGCTATGAATCTTATTTGTTTATTCAGTGTATTATCAAGTAACCGTGTTTGATTCAGATTCTCCCTTATTTTACTCTGTGCTGACATTTACTGATGAGGCAAATAGTGCAGCTAAACAAGGGGTCAAGGATGTGCAGTGTCACTTTCAGTGAGGGGGGAGGGGGGAAGAATCATCGCTGCAATTATTTAAGTGAATCAGATGTTGAAGAAAATACAGATGTTTTTTTTCAGAAAAAACACCAGTTTGCATTAACCTTGTCTATTTTAGAGATTCCAGGTTAATGTCGATTGGTGGAGGGGCTGATGAGGTCATGCTGGGAATCATCTGCAAGTACATGGACACACTGCCCAAGAACTGATAACACCTGACCCAGGGACTGATCTGCTGCTCCACTGCTAATGTGCTAATCATTCACAATGAATTGCTAAACACAGATCACCTAAGTGCAGTTCTGATATGTTCAAATTCTTGACATACAATGCATTATTGTTATGCCTTTGATTGTTTATACTGTATATGGTCTGAAAGACTCAAACACACAATTATAAATCTCGTGTTTTTCATAACCTTACAAATGTGAATGTGTAATTTGTTCATTTAAACATCCTTTGAAGACTTTTTTTTTTTTTTTAGAATAGACTAAGCAAAATAATGTGCACAAAAATGAATGTGTAAAATAAAGTGCCAATTGTGTCATTGAGAAATTTATAAAATCACTTCAAGTACCAGTTCAATTTTTAAATGGCGCATTCTCTAAAGTAGCACACACTTAAACACTGGTCAATTCAGACATAAAATTTGTTTATTTACAATTAAAAATATTTTTTTACAATGATGAAACAATGAACACTAACTCTGTATGGATCCAATTGCTGTAATATCCCTTCATTTAAGTAGCGTTCTATAACTTAATCACTCAACACAACTGGGACTATCGACACATTTGCCATTTCATGGTTTATCATACACTGTGCCCGTGACAGTATCTTCTACAGTTCTTACATGTTATGTCATCTTTCCATCCAGGTACATTGGGCTGCTATCAAGTACATGCATATACTGACAGTGTCTAGTTCAGATATACATACATGATTCCTACTTCACATGGTCAATCATCCATGAAATGGAATCAGGAGTACTTTCATGACTAAAAGTGGGGGTCATTCTGTGAAATACTCAGACATGGGCACGTATAAAGCTGAGCCAAAAAAACCCTGCCTTTCCTCACCAGCATTATGTTGGTTTAGTTTTGATGCGTGGGCATGATGCAGACTGGGGATGAAGATGTGGAATCAAGAGGCCAAGTCCAACAGGGTCCTCTTATCACCTCAGCTTGATGAACCAGTACAGGACAAAGAAGACGAATAGGCAGAAGAGCAGCATGTAGCACAGCAGTTTGGTCTGACTGCCTCTGGACAGCTGCTTGACTCTGCCTATGGTGGCACCAAGCAGGCCGCCTGTTGAATCAAAATCTGAGTCCTAGTGTTGGAAAGAGGGATGAAAAGTTTAAAGTCCAGGCAGGCCAGCAAACAAACTGTAACATGTAGATCCTAGAAAACATTACTGTATTTGACGGTGGTGGAATGTAACCAAATGCATTTACTCAAAACACTGTGCTTGAGTACAATGGTGAGCCACTATTTAATACTTCTACTCCACTACATTTCAGAGGGAAATAGTTATTTTTATGTCACTTTTATTTGACGGTTAAATTAATGATTATCCTCTAAAATATGATTGATTAAACTACCCAAAAGTAGATAGCAGTTAAAAGTGGCTCCCTCCCCACCAGCTGCAACACATTAAAATGCTGCGTCCAGGTTAATGAATCAATAATTAAATAATAGCATTACACTCGTAAATTAAAATAAATGTATTTACCGTTTATTGTGCAAGTAAGTGTTGCTGCCAATAATTAAGATTTGAATGCAGGACATTTACTTGTAAGAAGTACTTGTTTCACATTGCGGTATGAATCTGATTACCTCTTGGACCACTGGTATTTTGTTACCATGTTTATTAGTCCGTAAGAAAATAATATTAAACTCACCATCTCCTCCAGCACTTTATTCTGGTATTTGACTTCCGTTCCAATGTCGATAGAAAGCTGTAAATAACAACACTATCAATATCAGTAAGTAAAAAACAATAAAGCAACAGGCTAAGTGTACATTATTTTAGACCTATAACGTTAGTCCATACGAGAAAAAAGTGAGATTTTCAATGAGAGATTTACATAGGATACATTTAGCTAGGACAACCACAGCTAACTATTTCAAAGTGGCCAACACAGACGTCGCTTTATGTAGCATTCACCAATAATAATAATAATAATAAATCATCAATAGTTAACTACTTACACTTTTCAAAGCGCTGACTTTAGATCTCAGTCCCTCCTGTAGATGTTCATTTTCTTCTTCATACACACTGTATCCACTTGCGACATAATTCCCAGTGCCTCCTTCACCTTAATGTAATGACACCGTTAGTTAGCTATTTTGTCCGTATTGTAGCTCTCTGGAGCGTGTAGGGATGTATAAACATGGGCCTGGAGTACACAACAACGCACATTCATTCACATTTTGGTAACATTAGCTATCTAGCTAACGTTAGCTGTTAGCTAGCTAGCTAACTAACGTTAGCAAGCAGGTACGAGTTTAAAATGAAGATGTTACGTTAACGTTACGTCTGTCTCTTACCCAAACCGGCGCGCCTCATCTTGAACAACTGATGGTTAACGTTAGGGTTTATGTAACGTGTAAGAAAACCAAATTCAGACAAAATAAGATAGAAATTACAGCTAACGATAATCTGGTGATAACTGGCAAATTTGAGCACATCAGCAAACGCCACGACATCATACGGTGGCCGACGAGGACAATTCTTGCCTGAAAAAACCGCGTAGCCTAATCATAGAATATACAGTCTATGAACCTAATGCAATACGAGATAAATGCATGCAAAATAAGAACACGGTTTGGACGGTGTATGTTATTTCCACATGTAATTATTCAAGAGACATGTGATTAAATAGATTTAAATAATATGTATACAAAATAAACGGATTTTGAAGTTTGTGTGTGTGTGTGTGTGTGTGTGTGTGTGTGTGTGTGTGTGTGTGTGTGTGTGCGTGCGTGCGTGCGTGCGTGCGTGTGTGTGTGTGTGTGTCAGATCCAGTCAGATAGGTGTCAAGTGTTTCACTAGTGCCTGTGACTTGCTTGCATGTGTTTCTCTGCAGTTTTTGGTAGAGTGTGTGGTTGCCTATAGGGAATACAGGGAAATGTATTTTAAAAGGCCATGTAACTCACCTTAAAATTACATAAAAATTAGCGTAAGAAAGACAAACTACATACCACAGCAAACCCAATCTGTCTCTATATTTATATATTTAAGTAATCGTTGTGAGTCAACAGTAAACACTGCATGATCTTTTCCAGTAATGTGACGATTTCGATGACTGAAAAACTTTTCTTTCTTTTGCTGTCATGTTTTTTATTATCATTATGGGGTTGTTATTTGATGATTATTAAAATGCTCAGTATAATGGGGAGCTGTTATGGATTTTCTGTTACAGGAGCTATAACACAAGTTGTCACAAGAATCCAAACATCATTTTTAATTTGCTGTTGGACTTGTGATGGAAACCTCATATTGAGGTGAAAATATCCAAATGTAAAAATTAATCATGTCATTATGTTTTTGTGTCTTTTTGATTGTATATGTATAGGGGTATACCCAATCTGGGCCAAAAAGCATCATTCATATGATTGGTTGCCAGGCTAATACCAGTTGCTCCTCCTTAACACAAAAACAGGCCCAATTATTAACTATTTGACATATATAATAAATATAATTATCAAGACAAAGTGCTGTAGTTAAGAAGAAAACAACATATTTGGTTATCTTTGAAACACAGCCCAAAGCAACAAACAGCAATGGGTCAATCCCCCTTTGATGGGAGAAACGTATTATTTTAAGTCAAAAATGCTATGATGTTCCTTTTAGACACAGACAGATTGTTTCCTTTCAGATGAATATGCTTTGGTGATTTAATAACGGGGACTTACTGACACATCCATCTGTGCTGTGCAGGATAGAAAAGAGATTCTCAATATTTCCAAAATCCTAGAGGTGCTGTTTAGCAGTGATTAGCTCTCCTTATCCCCACATCAATCATCCATCACCTGGCCCTGTGCCATTATTGCAAGAGACAGCCAATATGATATAGGAGATTAAAATGACTTTCATGATGTTAATTTATTCCAATCCAATCCATTTTGAATACATACAACTTTAAGCTCCTATCTACCATAATGCATTTTAATGCACCAGCACTCATCTTTTTATGTATCACCCAAAGGCCTTGCTGCATGCATGACCTTCGCCTGCGTGTCAAAGAAACAGAGGATATTGATTGAACTCTGTGCGTCTCAGCCTTTGTGGATCTGAGAAGATTGGATTTATCAGATGGGTCTTTAGAGTGGAGAAAGGCGTTTGGACGTTTTGGAAACTGGTCTTAATCCTCATTGAAACTCTGTGAATCCTGAGCACACTTAACGCACACACTTTGGCTTGAGTGTGTACACACATATGCCTAAGCAGTCCTGTGTACACAGTAAGCTGTGTGTTACAGGCAGCCATATTCTATATTCTAGGCTGAATGTCTTTACCAGATTAGAATGTTCTGTATACCATCATTTATTTTCTGCAGTGAGGACAATTATATCAGACACACGATTTGGCAAAAGCTTCTCAGGGATAATCCATGTAATATCAGGGATAATTAAAGGAATAGTTCGACATTTTCTACACTTTCTTTCAGAGA
The DNA here is from genome assembly GCF_031162955.1 of Sander vitreus. NCBI lineage: Eukaryota > Metazoa > Chordata > Actinopteri > Perciformes > Percidae > Sander > Sander vitreus. Next base: position 18,110,794 of record NC_135868.1, read on the forward strand.
GTAAACGAGAGGAATGATACCACTCTTTTCTCTTACCAGTGTGTCGCCTGTCTGTTCTTCATCCATAGCAAACATCTCCAGTCAAAACTTCCCAGATAGATAGTAAATTCTGTAAAGATATTCTCTGTAAATCTTCACTGGATGGAACCAGCAGACCTGCCTTATTCAGAAGGATGTCAGGAAAGTAGGCTACTACTAATTCAAAACTGCAGTTCCCATGCCGGGAGTCGAACCTGGGCCACCTGGGTGAAAACCAGGAATCCTAACCGCTAGACCATATGGGAGGTCTTATTGTGACACTGTCCAAAAGTGACAGAATTCACATTTTGATCTGTACAAATACTGAAGCGTATAAACGGCAATCCATTTGTATTTCAACTAGCCTACTAGAAAAATAAATTACAGAAACAGATAAGTGATTGCTGGAGGACTTATGCATTGGCTACTCTGCACATAAAGTAAAGCAAAAAATAATGTTCCAATAAATGATCTATGATGAATCAGAATCAGGCCCGGATTGGCTAATCGGGAGCACCGGGGGAATTTCTGGTGGGCCGGTCTGTTTTTTTGGTTATGAGGGCCGGTGGTCAATGGCACTGGGTTGAAATCATAGTTAAAATATATTGGATGCTGTCCCTAGGTTGCCTACACTGGCAGTCCACTCTTTTCATTTATTATTTTTATTTGATTTTTCTCGCAGCCCACTCCAGAGTGTAGCGTAGTTAATGGTGACGTATATTTTGACTTCTCCGACGGCACCTTGCTAAAAAAAAAACGTCACATACACTCAATGGTAGGCTACTCTTCAGTCGTGCGTGTTAGAGAATGCTACAGTCGAGCAAAAAGAAGCTATAAAAATGGATAATAGAAAGCGCACATGCGGCGCTGAAAAGACGACAAATAAAAAAGGGAAAGCTCTAAGTGATGCGGCCAGATGACCTAAACTGAGGAACGTTTTCATTAAAACCAGCCAAAGTGAAACACCAAATGAAAACGATGAGACGGCTAAGCTAGTTAGGACGTGCAGAATGCTAGCGGTCGCGCAAAACATAATACAACGTTGCCTGCAAACTTTATCTTGCAGCTCCTCAGCAGCAGCCAATAGTCCAGTTTACTGCTATAAGTGACAATGAAGAGTCAGTTCCAAGCACAAGCTCCTAACTCCAGGTGGGCAGGTAGGATTGCTCATTGAGTGAATATTATAAGAACTAGAATTAATATTAATGAAGAGTGTGGTGTAGACCTGGCCTATATGAAAAAACGCCCAGAGATAATCAATGATGCCAGATGATTCAGCACTACATTAATGAAAATGACTTGACCTGAAAGCTTTGTAAAAAGAGGAGATTTGTGCTGAGAAATATGACCATGTTTAACATTATATTTAGTGTTAGAAGCAGAGCCAGGATCCAGTAGTTTGCAAGGGATAGCTGCTGTCAGTGTGGAAGGCATAGTATGTAAGCTGTTGTGCTACAGTGTGGGAACAAGCAAACATGATCAGATTAGTTACAATATAATCACTTTCTATGACCAAATGTTTACTAGTGACCTATTTTATCATTTAAATTAGAATAGTAAATATATTGAAAGGGAATAGGATGAAAGTAATATGAAACATTATACAAAAGAGATGATGGGTCATTAGAAAGTGAAATATATTTTCTTGTATTCTTTTTTTATTTTTTTAATATTTTTATATATTTTATTTCATTTCAAGGTTTAGATATCTGTGAACACTAATTTGCACAGAAAATAGATTCTGATATTGTTGAACATTACATTGTGTTGTTGTAAAGTATTCTGTTGGTAAACACTTGTAAAGCAACACTTACTGTGTTTGCACTGAATGACATTTTACAAAAATACACAAGGCTGTAGAGAACAGTGTGCTATTGCAGACTTATATACTAAGGTTTTAATTACATTATTTTAATATATCATGTCATGAACTATGAGTACTAAAATGAGTCCTACTCTGGCCCTGGATGAAAGTAATATGGATGTGTACGTGAAATGCTACTGTGATTTGGCAGTGATCGTTATTAGCTGAAAATGAGAAATGTTCATCTATCTCAGCACTGCACCTCTCACTGGATACTGCTGATGCTTAACAATATCTGGCTCACCCTGATTAGGATAATTTCTCCAGAGAATGGAGCAATGAATGAGTCAGATGACGGAGGAGTAGAAAAACATGCTGAAGGAAAGATCAAAAGGACCCGATTGTGCTTCCTACTATTAGTCTCAGGAGAAAGGATTTTGATTCCCACACTTAACATTGCTTTGATAGCAGTTAAAAGAACTCTGCCAGCCCTTTAGTCATGCTCAAAATGTTCTTGCTTGTAAATCTTTATTAAATGAGGATTTGGATCCTGAATAGATGGCCGTGTTGTTCAGAATAGACTTAAATTCTTTCATTCATTGGTATAAGGATTATAATTTGGAGTAATATAAAACTGTGATTTCTGGGTGAGGTAGAAGGCAGTGAAGAGTATAAGTGAGAGGGAGAGGATGGAGGGTAAACAAAAGACAAACAGCCAACTAGAGGGAACCTGTGGAGCCCCACAGTGTTCAATATTTAAGACATTATGAAATAAGTAATCGCATGAACACAAAATAAAATATAGCCTATTTAAAAAATAAACTATGAGAATTATCTTATAAATTACTATAACTCAAGTCATTATTATGAAATGTTATTTAATCATTGTTATTTTCATTTCAATTTCATGTTTTTATTTCATAATGCCTTTATTTCAAATGTTTTTAGTCTCACATGACAGTGGAGTTGTGCCCGCCCCCTTACCTCTCAGCCAATCACCTATGCCCTAACGACCTACCTGCAAACCAGCTAGATCAATTTGGCTACCAGAGCCAATGAAAAAGTCTGCATGTAAAAATAAGGTAGCTGCAAAGAGCTCACAAGCCAACCCGGCTTATCAACTGTCTAGTTAAGTAGAATGTAGCCTTGTTAACATAATAAAGAAGAGGCTACAGTACTGTAACTGTGCAATGTGTTTATTTCAGAATTATTTTAGCATTGTTGTTGCTCTAGCTAACAAGAGCTAGCCAGCTACATTTTGGCAACATTTGGTTAGCCTGCTAAGAGACTGAGAGCACATGTAATTGGCTGAAAGATGAGGGGGCGGTTACTGGTGACAACTAAACTGTCATTGGAGAAATTGCAATTATGAAATAAAAACTGACCTTTAAAAAAATGCATTTCTGACTACAAAATTCTTAATTTAAATAGAAGTGAATGACACAAGTTTGGTTTATATTGAATAATTGAGTTTTAAGAATTTATGAAATGATTCACAATGTATTAGTTTGTATATAATGTATACATATATAATGTATACATATATAAATAGAGTGTATAAACATTATATATATACTCTATAGGCTACATATTTATTTCTAATTGTTGTATTTCAGTCAGTCAGAGTCAAATATAAAAACAACGGCTGTGAGAAGAGGGAAAGTATGCAGGTTTGAGTACATAAGGACATAGATTGCACCACATGGCTCTAAGCTGAGGGAAGCTTTTCAAACTCTTGATCAGTATGGTGATGAGAGTAGGATTTCATGACTTTCCTGAGATCTGTAAGGCTGGTGACCACTGGGAAATTATGGAGTAATCTGTGAAATAAGCAGCATATTAAACAAAATGTTCTGCAGCATCGTAAATGCCAGACCTTTTAACTTTTCAAATGAAAACAAATGCTTAGGGAGAAGCTGTTTTAAAACACAGAACAACATCTGTCATTACGCCAGAGAGAACACAGCTCTCTTATTAAACCTTGTCTCTATACATTATATTTTCAGCAGATGCAGATATGTGTGTTAGATATGTATGTGTTTACATGCATATACAGTGTGTAATTGTTCAGGTTCCCCATTTCATCATTTCTTATTAAGACATTTTCATTTAAATCATTGTATACCTTCTGTATTGCCATCTTGCATTATTCTGTTTAATTACAATGTGTCATCTTATTGCTTTAGCAGGAATGGTAGGCAGCCATTCCAAAGAAAGCCCACCTAAAACAGAAAATTAAGAGAAAGAGAGGTTGATGGAGGATTAGGGACATTCCTTTCCTAAATTCATCTCTTTAAAAGCTCACATATTAGCTTTATGGCTATTCCATGCAGCTGAATTCCTTCAGGAGATCCCCCTTCACTCTTAATGAACAAGACTATTACCCAGACTAAAATAAGTTGTCACCCTGTTGGATCCATGTTATTATTCACTCGTCTCATCTGTGCATCAGTGCGTTTGCCGGTGAGTGTGTCTGTGTCAGCAACCTGATGACCCCCTTGAATCCCAATAGAAATGCAGCCAAATTCCCCATTTAAAAAAAACTTGATCATATGAGCTCCTTGTCTTTCTTTCTCTTGTTCAAATTGAGCATTGATTCATTGGTTGACACTGAAACTGACTCTCTTGACAAAGAAGATGCAACATCATTTACAAAAGAAATTAAATATTGATTGACTTTAGCGTTGCTCACCCCACGGGGAGCTGGGCTTGAGTGACTTTTTTTTCATTGTGATTATGATGTAAACAAGACTATTCAGGCCTTTCTAACAGATGACGTTTTATCAATACATGTCATTCAAAGTGTGTCTGATTGCAAATTACATACTGTCTTCTTATCTGACCCTTGATGTAATGTCATCTGACTCCCGGGCTTTGCCCCTTATGCTTCCTCTGTCTCTCTCACAGACAGACAGACAGACAGACAGACAGACACATTGCTAATAGTCAATACTGTCTTCTCTATCTACACTTAAAACGGCAAATATATTAGTTTGCTAAATGAACACTGGCTGGGAGAAAAAGTGAAGATACATGAGCTGTGTGTTTCCACTGATGTTGGCCATTGCTATTGCTATGAATCCCTTTGGAATGCAACCATAAGACCACAGAAGGGAAAATACATCCATATACATGTAGTTGTGGCATGTAGTAGTTGCATTATCTTTAACACAGCTGAAACTGATTCGTTGATGCACACAAAACATAAAAAGACAAAATGCAATATATTTGTTTTAGGCCATTCAACTCCAGTACCAGCTTCTATCTTTTCTACTGTACAGCTTTACTTCTAAATCATCTGGAAAAGTGTGTTTGGTCACCGACTGCACTCAACTGACCGAGGATGCTTTGCTGAACACACTTTTATGTCCATTACCTACACAGATGCCTTGAGATTCAAACAACCAATTTGAATGAATTTACCTCAAGGCATGATGCAACAGAATGTAAGTGAATCTACACGTGGTGGGAATTATCTTGCATTATGGTAATCATGCTGAAATACCTTCTCACTTTGCATCATTCAGTCTGAAGCTGATTGCTCCAGCGCAAAAGTGCAACTACTGGAGTACATTCTTGCCTCATACAATCCGCAGTACTACTTTAAAAGTATATATTTTTATTTCATTATGAATACAATACAATATTACTGATACACTGACAACCCTATTACTTTTTCAGTTTTTAATTATGTAAAAGAATGTTTGTTTTTTTGTCAGTATTTAGTCTTGATCAGATTTCACCTTCCTATTTAACACACTTGGGTGTGCAATTACCACTTATGAAAGGGCATTGAATGGTGAGCCACCTTGGAAGAAACATAGGCCATAAGTTGCCTAAGGCCATTTAGTGGGCTTTATATAATACTATATATAATACTTTGTATAATTAGACAAAACATATTTTTTTCATTAATTCATTTTTTGTCAAACCATTCCCAAGGCCAAGTATGACGTTTCACACTGAAGTTTATATACTGTTTGGTAGTTCATAACAATTCATCAACTTTAGGGCATACTTTATGTTTTGTACGTAAAGGTAAAATCATTATTTGCCATTAAGTAACGAACAACTAAAGCTTTCAAAAGTAGGTACTGTAGTATGGAGTAAAGAGTGCTGCATTTTCTTCAACAATGTAGCGTAAAATGGAAATACTCAAGTAAAGCAAACTCAAAACTGCACTTAAAGTGCTCATATTATGCTTTAAGGCTTTTCCCCTTTCCTTTATTGTTATATATCTTTTTTGTGCACGTTATAGGTTTACAAAGTGAAAAAGCCCAAAGTCCACCCCAAAGGCACATACCATCTTCCAGAGAAAACACTGTTCACAAACTGCTCCAAACAGCTCTGTTATAGTCCAGCCTTTACTTCTGTGACGAATGTGCGTCACTTTGTAACACACGTTATAATGCTTGCCTAGCTGCTAGCATGGCACGCCGTCATACTCTGCAAATAACAAGCTAGCAGTACTTACTACGCATGTGCGACTCCCAACAAAGATGGTACAGAAGTGAGATGCCTCACTCTGTAGCTAAAACAGAGAGTTCAACACACAAGGTGAAAAGCTGCAACAAATATTTGGTGTTTTCTGAAAATTAAACTACATAAACCTATACTGGTACAACCTGTAAATACAATTATGAACCTGAAAATGAGCATAATATGAGCACTTTAAGTAATTAAAGTGGCTATATGTAACTTTCAGTTTGTGTTGATTTCAGCGGCCCCTTCGGACAAAAGCACTAGTGTTTTTACCACACTTGCTGTCGTAAAGGTCTAGGAGTTAGTGTTACGGGGAGGTCATATAGTTGCAATGAATGTTGTGCTCAGACAGAAAATTATTCATTGACAATAAGAAAATACTTTACAGATGCACCGATGCATTTAAAGTGTTGCATACGGTAACTTAGCCTACTTTGAATGTATCGTAAGCTAAACCGGGTAACACTGTCACTGTGTCACGAGCCAAAGCATTAAGAGTTTGTTGTAGCAACCAACGTAATAATAACTTTAATTAATTTAATACATTTTATTAATATAGCGCATTTCATTAAACCCAATGACGCTTTACACAAGTACAGGGGGGTAAAGGGAAAAGAAAATAGTTGGCCGACACAAACACGGACTGGCGTACAACCACATCGCGCAATCTAAAGTTATTTTATGAATGAAATAGACATATTACATACCTGAGGGCCAATTCAGGGTCAGTTTTGAATCATTTACAAACCCGTAATTGTCTCCATCTGTTGAAAGCCTGACCGAGTGGGACTTGGATTTCGCCAGTCGTCTTTCGATTTCCCTATTAGCTTTTAGTTGCCCCGGTATCAGCCATAACTACGTAAGATAACTTCTAAAATAAAATTAAAATACAATTAGGCCTACATAAAGACATCTCCTGCTACCTTTTACCTGCATACTCGCAGGCTTCTCCGGTGTTCAGCCGAAATCTGCGACCCTTCAGAATGCATGCTCTGTAGCGCCATCTCAAAATCTCATTTTGTGACTTTGCAGGAAAAATCGGACTCGGGCAGAGGCATTAATAAAAACTATAAAAAAATTGTGTTCTTTTCACTGTTAGTCTCGTTTGCTGTTACAGGTCATTTATGATCAGCAGATGGACCATTACACAGTTTCAGAAAAATTTAAAGTTACATATAGTTACTTTAAGTAAATGTAGCCTACTTAGTTACATTCTACCACTTGTAGCCTTGTATTAAATGGCCAGCTCATTGGTCTGATGTGAAGGATTGGTGGTGCATATTAACATGTAAATTATTTCCTTGATTCAGACAAACATTTGTCTCAGGATGTTTGAATACCACAACCTATTTTGGGACACACACACCAGTCAGCAGCAAACATTTATAGACATAACAAATGTAATGTCCAGGAATCATTTTTGGTACATTGACTCAAAGAGAAGACGCTAAAATCTTGTTCGTAAAATGTCCTAAAAAACCCAACACGTAACTGATTTATTAAATAAAGTACAAAGAGAGGAACTGACTTGCTAGTATAGCAACAGCAGAGTATGCTTTCTTATAAAATCTATATACAGGAATATAACATAAATGGGAACTTATTGGTGAAAAATGCTTGCTACAGTACATTAGTGTGATCGGTCACAGCGGTTTCTATTATTTGCTGCTCTTCTACTCTTTGTCTTAAGCCTTGAACTACATTTGTTTTCACAATTATTTTGTTTTTTTGCCTCCCAAGCATGTTCATTGCAGCAGTCCACTGTTTTTATTTAATCTTAAAAAAAGGGACAAAGTTGTAAATTTATTAAATTGGTAGGAAGCAATTAAACATTCCACCAATAAAGGATATGGTCTATTTTATGCTCTGTCTGTGTGTTTGTTCGTAGAATACACACTTGTCATATCCTCTGCTGTGTTATCTTTCTTTTACTGTTCCCACTTATGGAAGTTGGAGCCATCACACAAAGTATCCTACAGTATGTATCTCTAAACTCTGCTGCTCAGCTACAGTGTGGGCTACATCGATAAAAGCCATTGCTTTTATTGGTTTTGATTGGTATGCAGGATCACCCATGATTTTTAAGTGGCCCACACATACACAACTGTATGTCTGAGTTTCCCTAAGCTTTATCACTCACTTTGACTTGTTTACAAAGTCTTAGAATGGTTGGGCAAAAACAAATTCACTTACTTAAGCAAATCCAATAAATTAGGTGATTGCATTTGTTTGAGAGTCATTCAAGAGAAACCATATACGAGGAAGGACGTGTTTATTGTTTTTTTGCAGCTTATAAAGGTGTGAGACTCCTCTAAAATGGAATGGAGCCTATCCCAGCAGACAAAGATAATGAATAGTTATGATGAAAAGGCATGTATAATAATACTAGCGTGTGCTTATTAGCTTTTTCTGTATGACCACTTCAAGAAGAAAAGTTTTGTAAGCCGAAGAGACACAATTCAGCTGACTGAGTCCTAAGCCAGCCAGGAGCAGATTGAGCTTGTTGTCTTTGATCATATTGAGAAAACATTTCTGTCATCGCTTTTAATTCCTGCAGCCAAGTTGAGCTCTTTCATTTTAATGTGGTTAGACAAGAGCATTAATGTGCAAGCTGGTTTTGCTCTGGCCTCATTTTCATATGGGAGTCTTTGCACTCTCAATTTTAATGGTGGAGAAAGTCAGGGAAGTGACCGCACAGACGTGCTGATACACCGCTGAATCATTTGCTGCTACCACAGTCCTGACAGCTTTCTATTAACTGTCATGAATAGGACATTTCTTCTCTCAGCAAAAGAGCAAACCAGACAAAGCCTACCCTTCTGTGAATTCCATTTGAAAGGCTTACCAACACACCAAAAACAGAATCACAAGTTGTATGCACTGCTGTGTCCCTCATGTTACCAAAGCTTTGGTCTGCTGCACTTCTCTTCCCTTCAATATGTCACCGCACCGCATGCCTTTGTCCTGCTGTAGTTGAGCATCACCAGGGCTCAATTCCAGCACCCTCTTATACCCCCAGTGCTTGGCATGACAAGCTTTGACAACTAATTCATAGTTTGCTGAGTAGTGCTATGAATTACTTTACGGTAATCTCCCCTCAGGGATATGGCATAATGTCAAACCTCCTGTTTTGTTGTGCTTGTAGAATACTTATTGTGACCAAAGCTTGCCTGGCCCAGGTACAGTTTATGCATTTACGTTCAGGCGGTAGGGTTTGGGCAGTATTTGGAGAATAAATTCCCACTGAATTATTCCGGTGGCAGATGTGCATAACGATGAAGGAACCTTATGGTGCACATAATGAGGCATGTTTTGCAAATTACACATAGGGAAGAGCATAGCAATGTGCTAAATTTGACAATGTTTGCCAGTGCATGGGCTGAACTACAACCTTTTTATTACAATACATTATTCACATAACAGTGCTAATACTGTCCCAGTGCTCTGTGGCCTTCATAAATGTGCTGCTTATTGACACATTGCCACAGATTACAGTGCTGCTCTAAACTAGCTAATGTCCATTATAGTCAAAAGAGAAAGCCACACAACTGAAACAAAGCCAAGGTAGCCTAGTTTTTTACTGCACATTGTATCAGTTTTATTTCTTATGTCCTTCTGGATTAATAGTTTTATCTTATCGTATCCAATCTTGTCTTGTCTTATCTTATTACTTTAATAAGCGATCGCTTTCACATTGAACATAGTAAATATATTTTATAGCAGCTTAAGTATAACCATGTCACCAAGTTTTCTAATTTCATTGTGGTCAAGTATGACCCTGTAGAATGCAAAAGCATCATAATCAATAAATAGCATTGGCAACTTGTTATCAAGTGTGTGGGTGAGGATGAAGCTGTTGTTTTATGAAGTTTCACTGAAGTTACACAATGACTTTAAGTTGACAGCACCACTCTGAAGACACCTGGTATCTTCAAAAAAGAGGAAGTAAGTGTGGGAGGAGCCGTCAGATCCCATGCTGCCTTTTTGAATCTAAAACATCCTGACCCACTTTAAGCTGTAATCTGATTATAAAAGCAAGTAGAGGTATTAGTGCGGCAGTATTTTCTAAAAAGAGCGACTTTGAACCTGAATTTGTCATAGCTAAGATAATGGAAATCTAAAGCCGGAGGCCATATAACAGAAATGGATTTATCTTTTAACTAATGCAGCAAGCGTATCATAACCACAACATGACTACTATTATAGAGCACTGTGTGAGAGCACAAGGTTTAATCACTAATTTATTTTATTGTAAAGATCACAGCATTATAAAAACACTAATATTATTGATATCTTGACCATGATTGATTTTGAAATGTCACTGATCACATCAATCACAATGCTGTACTTATTAATGCAATGGCAAATTTTTTTTATCTCTCAAACAGTAGTAAGACTGAAGGAGGAGCAACAGTGCCACCTAGTTTAATGTATGAGATCAATCCTCTTCACTGTCCAAGCTCTGAAGGAACATTGACCCTTAATGGCAAGGCATATAATAACATCTGTCCGCTTATTAAGATTGATTGACATGATTAGTGATTGGCACAGTCTGTCTGCTCCTGCTGTGTCCATGCAGAGAAGATCACATCAACATAATTCTGTCAGGATTACATTAGGCTTGACCTTCATTGATGTCTTTGCTGATAAATATTTGTGGAAAGGGTTACACGTTAACATGAAAAATCTTTATTTAGACAGACACATCCTAATTAGACTGAGGTTAGCTCTTCACAGGGTTGTTAATTCTGCAGATGACACAATGCAATTGATATCCTCCCAACATCCCTTGCTCGGCTCGAACGATGAGTCATCAAAGCACTATCAGGAGAGAAAACTAACAAAGTAAAACTGTGAAACAACAATCTTACTCTTTACTTTGTCATTGTAATTCAAGACAAATACAAGTCAGCCTGGTTAAATTTGAATATTTTTATGTGTTTTCTGCATCAAATAGCACACTTTTAGATAGAAGCTTTCAGCTTGCATTTGTTTTCCTCCTTTATTTGGTAAAGGGCAACTCAAGGCCAATTTAGAAACTAGAAGCTACTTCTTGACTGTATCTTTTAAGTCACGCTGCAAGACAGTGTTTTAAATGTCAGGGGTTTTTCTGGCATGTTTAGGTCTCCTGATACCTAATGCTTGGAACTCAAAAATTCTGATACTTCAAAGGTAATCCAAAGGTAAGAAGTCATTGAAGAAATGAAGAGTGAAGAGTTAGTTTTTTGTAGTATTTTTTATAATGTGATTTTCAATCTCTAGGACCAGATATACCACGTCTATACCACATCATTCCAAGAAAAAGGGCCAGAGTCTGAGTGAAGTCGTCAGTCAGTTGCCTATGTCAATAATAAACCTATTTAACAATATATATGAGACCTATAGATAGGAATGTGAAACATGTTACTAAAATTTAACTTACAGTATAAATGTCCTTAAAGCATCACATTGTGACTTTTTGCATCTTTTGACTAAAACATTTGAACCAACATGGAAAGTCGCTCAGATTTGTAGTATGACTCAGGCAGAATAAAAGATAAGAAGATGTTACAACCACATAGATAGCATCTATTCAGTTTGTTGGAGGGCTTTTATATAGTCTAGGGAAATGGGAAATATTTTCAAATAAAATACATTTTTCTGGGGTGCTATTTCAGCCAAGAACCATCATCTTTGAGAGTATAATGTAGAGGATATTTTACTCTCTACTCTCTTCTTGGGAGTTTCTTTTTACCTACTATTGAAAATGCAGCATGTACTGTATGCAGAATTGAAAGCACTCCAAGGAAACAGTGTTTGAACTCCAGGCAAAAAATATTCATAGTTAGTTCACAAGGAGAACTCAAAAGAGAAATATGTATTGATGTGCATCACAATGCTTTAACTGACGAATACATATGCCCAAAAAGAGGAAAATATGAGGCTACTTAATATCAAATTATACAAGGTTATGGTCAAAATCAGCTGTCATCACCACAAAAATACAAATACTCCGATTATTATGCAACTCCTTGATGGACATACTGTAAATGCCAGTGTAATAAATTGATTAATCAACACTACTGAAATGAGGCAGGTCCAATTGTCGCATTCAGTTTTCAGCATGCACACAGTGTAGTTCTCCTGGGTCCCTGTCCATTTTCAGCTGTCTCTCAGGCAAACTAAACAGGCTTAATGTGTATCCTGAAGACCCCACAAACAAATCCACAATAGTGAGTGATTTAAATTCCCAGTTGCTTATGAGGAAGGAGACTGTTATTGATTGACAGATTAGTGAGTTGTCTCTCTTATGACTTGCTCACTGAACACAAGCAGAAAGAACACATCATTAAAACTTCATTCACAAGCTGACCTGTGCTAAATAGATTCACAGTGGTAATTTGAAAATGTGTTGTGCTGTGTGCTATGAGCTTTGATATGGTAGGCTCAAAAAAAGGTTTTTGGAAGTGATATGCAAGGATGCTTGTTGTAGAATATCAATCAGCAAGCAGCCGGGGTTTTAGGACACTGATGAGCAGACACATATGTCTGCTGCTTTATAAAGGAATTTTTCTTTCTGTTCCCTCTGTCTTTAGATGTTCAACTGCACATTCTTTGAATTCAGGTGCTTATTGTCTTCAGCGCTCGTGCCTCAATCTTCTTTTATGTTTCCCCTGATTTCTGCGACACTGTTCTCTACCACATTGGAGATGTGCCTTGACTTAAATGTCATCCTTATGTTCTCTTGTCACAATACATTCAAACAAAGTCAGATCTGCAAGCTCCGGGACACGACCACACCCCAGGAGAGCTTGATGTTTAAATACAGAAGGGATGGTAACGTTAAGGTGAGGCTCTGATCAGAGGAGTCAAAGTGAGGTTGATGGTAACATTAGAAAACAAGATGAAGGCAGATGCTGCTAAGGCCACAGTGTGAGAGAAAGTTGAACAGTTCAATCCCAGGCCTTTTCCATATATTGTCAACAAAGCCACTGTATCTAATCTGATGCCCTTGTCTCTGGGATTCAGTCACTGTCATTCAAATGTGCACAAAACGTCAGCTTTGAAGTTAATTCTTGGACACAAGGCAGCTGGAAAAGACAATGGAGATTGACAGCAAAACAGAAAGACACAGATCATTATTTATACCAACACAATATGACATCAGCGGTGATTATGGTTTTTGCATAGCCAAAGGAAAAATCAATATGGCTGGTTATGACTGACAGGATTCTCCTGTGCTTTCACTGAAAGAAAGAGAGAAGGACTTTACAGTGATTAATGAACCTTCTGTGGGCTTTTGCAAATCTGTCATGCATGCTTGTCAATCAAAAGATTTCCTTCTGCAGCCAAATGAAGAGAGATTATGTTTATTGACAATAACAGGAGTTCCAATCCTAACACAGTGGCGATATAAAGCCTAATGGTAATTGTTTACCAGGAAGTTTAATTTCTTTATTAACTTTAATGGACTATAGCTGCTTATGTTTTCTCCTCTGATAGCCCCATATATATTTAGGTATGAATGTGTATCTTCATGAAGCCTTTTGTGCTGTTCTATACTTGGAAGGTAATTTTCTAGCTCCTTATCTTCACTACCCAGGTCGACATCTGTTCCGTGCCAAATGTCAAACAAGGCTGAGATTGTTCACTGTTGGTTGTCGGAACCAAGCTGGCTATTGTAATAGCAAATTCATGAAAACACATAATTTTGCAGCAGTATGGGGCAGCTTTGTGGTGAAAACATGCAGAAGCCCATGATTGATTCAGGTACTGCTAGCTGTTCATTTTGTGGAAATAGAAGATGGTGCACCTCATACGGTATATGAATACAGACGTGGCAAGCTATAACATTTTTAGAACACTAGATGGGTAGCAGTGCCAAATTTCCATTTTCATTTATTAATTTTATTTAGTTTTGTATTGACCTTTTTTAATGTACATTGTAGAGCCAGACCGATATATCGGCAGGCCAATATCATTGGCCGATTTTAGGCGTTTTCCAAACTATCGGTATTGGAATTTATAATAATAAAAAATGGGATGAAACAGCCTTCAACCATGTTATGAGTGTTGGCGTTGCAAAGTTTGTCCACTTTGTTCGCTGTTTGGCGACACCTGGTAATCTAACAAGTTGGTGGCTTCACTTGAGAGTGAGTATCCAATTTCTAACCCTATACTGTGTTGAGAACACAGGGTCTTCATGTCAAATCAACACTAATCACCTAAATCCAGGATTTGCCATGGATTTTCAGAAAGCTAATCAAGTGTTTGAACACTTCCACTCAGGGTGACCAGAAAGATGGTGGAAACAGCCGACCTCCTGATGGTCTGGACCCATGCCTGATGATCAAGTGTGTCTTCTGCACAGGGCAGATGACTCTCAGTAGGACACACAGCTATTTATGTCTTCTTCTAGGGTGTAAATTTACATGGAAAACAATTATGTCCACAATAATCACAGTCCGCCACAAGTAGTTGGACATTTAGGACTGAGCCATGAGATGCAACATGTGGAGCTAACACAGGAATGTTTCCCACCACAAATAAAAAGTCATTGTTTGCTGTGTTGAGCTTGCACATGTCAGGCAAAACATAAACATTACTTTCTCTCAGCAGGCAGATGATATAAAGGGCTTATGCTGACTGGCAGGTGAAATCTGCAAGTAAACATGTCTGTTCTTACTCTGATCTGAGGGTCTGCTGCTGACTTATTGGCAATGCATATATGTATCCACTGTGGCACAAGATCTATGAGCATGAGAGTGCTACTATGAAAAGAATGAATGTGTGGTTCATTTTTACATTCATTCTTCAGTTGGCTATTAAATAACTAAGAAGCCAGGTTTTGCTTTGAGCACTGGCTATTCATTAATTTCTAAGCTCTCACTAGGTAGTTTCAAACTAGTGCTTTACTAAATTTTTAGAAATGTCTAATGTCGAAATGTGCAATTAGTTGCTTTGAAACATTACCCTGGAAATCCAGAGTTCTTGCGAGAGCACAATTTGAATTTGCTTAGCGAGTCACTCTGGCATTGAGTAATGATGCTCATTAACTATGCCCTTGTAGCCGAGCTGCACCAATCACATCGGTGTATCTGATATAGTCGGGCCAGAGGTGAGCTAAACAGATGACGACAGTTTAATCTACCAGTTAGCTCCGCTGGTAGCTAAGCGTATGGGGCTCCAGATACGTCACCCCGTGCATTGTTGTGATTGGTCGTAGTGTTATCCAATTGTGTGCAGTGAGAATTTCAAAAGCATGCGTGGTGCCGCCCCTCGAGTTGGGCCATTTTCATACTCAATGCCAGACCCTTAATCTTTCAGATTTAGGTCTGGATTTCCAGGCTATTGAAACATAGGAAGTACAGTCCAATCAAAAGCAAGGAACAGTGTATACAGGAAGTAACTGTAGCATCCCAAGCTGTAACATAACCTTCAAAATAACAGTTTAGGAGGCCAAACAATACATTAAAATTAACAGCAAATCCTTTGTGTATGACTTTATTTTCTATATGTGCATAAGTTGTATTCGTACAGTTTAGAATGAGTGGGGGAAATATAATTACGCTAACCTAACTGACGCTATCTTGTCATACAGTCTTCACATATTAACATAACGTTATTATTGAGTTGTGTTGTGTTTTGGGGGTCAATGTGATTTAAAATGTTTACATCATAATTAAACAACATTTTGATCAAGTGTCAGGTCAGATATGTCGACCTCTTTACTCTTCAATTTAAACAGGTCATAATATATTAGCAAGCTAACGTTAGCTTTGTCAGTAGAAATTAGGGCTGAAACGATTCCTCGAATAACAATAATAATAATAATTTGATTACAAAAAATCCTCGAAGCAAAATTCTTTGCCTCGAAGCTTCGTTAAATCAATGTAATTAAGGTTGTACGGCTCACTGTGTTTCCGCACGGAGGATAATTACTAGCACACAACAGGTTGACGCTTCTGTGGACACAAGACCGTTTATATACTGTCTATGCACGAGACTGACGGCCCAGATTACAAATGAACAAAGACGAAAATAGCGAGGGTCTAAGAGAAGAGACAGGCGAGAGAAAACGACAGAAAGTTTGGGATTATTTGAAGCTGCAAACATGCTACTACATCATCTCTGTAGAAAACATCCAGTGTACATTCCACAGAGCGAACCCGACACCAGGTAGCTAACTAACGTCTGCTGCTGTCGTCCACTGCGCTGTTTTACACAACTAGCCTACAGCATGCTCCTCTGCAAATAGCAATGTATCACCAACAAGCTAAAACGAAAGCTGTCGGTTTGTAGTCTAACAGTTTATTAGTTTGCTACTAATCTTTGGAAACTTAGCTGCTGCCGGAGACAAACCGGCTCCTCCCCCCAGCATGGCCACTTAATATGCACGTGAATGACATCATCATGCCGGTGATGTCTGCATTCTTTATTCTTTCTCCTCACTGTGTATTAGGCTTCTGAAAATGTGTCCCCCAGAACAGTGTAGTTAAATAGCCCTGCTGTAAGCTTTGTACCATCACATTTACCCTCTGGTTAGTGAACAGCTCTTTTGCATATCCAGTGTAAAGAGCCAGAGGCAAGAAGGGGAAGGGGGTGTAAAATATTAACATTTGGGCCACCAAAAATGTACTTGGAATTTGGCAATAAAAAATGTTGCTTTTTCTGTTTCCTTTTTTTTAGTACACAGCAATAATAAATATTTACTATTGCTGTTTACTAAGTATTTCTTATCCGATTACTCGATTAATCGATGGAATAATCGGTAGAATACTCGATTACTAAAATAATCGATAGCTGCAGCCCTAGTAGAAATAATATATTTTAAAGCGCCCATATTATGCTCATTTTCAGGTTCATAACTGTATTTTAAAGTTATACCAGAATAGGTTTACATGGTTTAATTTTCAAAAAACACCATATTTTTGTTGTACTGCACAGCTCTCTCTCACTGCTGCAGATCCTCTTTTCAGCTGGTCTCTGTTTGAGCTACAGAGTGAGACCTCTTTTCTTCTTCTTCTTCTGATTGCACTCGCACATGTGCAGTAGCTCAGATGTAGATCATGTCAGCTAGCTAGCTCCATAGACAGTAAAAGAAAGGCTGTTTCTCAAACTTCAGTCAGTTACAAGGCAGGATTAGCTGGGAGACTTCTAAATGAGGGCGCACATGGAAGTAGTTCTTTTGTAGATTATGGTGAACTTGTGTGTGTTGTAGCAGTGCTTTGCTATTGAGAATGAGATAGCATGCTAGCATTAGCGTTAGCATGCTAACGCTACGCTACGAGCTAACAGTTGTGGTTAGCCAGCTCGTTTGAACAGCTCACTCGGAGACTGAAGGCAGGACACATTCAGAAATCGTATCTCACTCAGAACAGCGTGGATGGATTTTTTACAAAGTTTGTATGCGTGTGGAAGCACCAGAGACACAGAAGAACACCCCAAATCCCAGAAAAAGTGTTTTTTTCATAATATGGGCACTTTAAGAAGATTCATATTCATATTCATAAGGTTGTCAATCAACAGTAGATAACACCACTGATCTTTTAAATTGTAAACCTTTACAGCACATACAAGTTTTAGACATTATTTGATTGGTGATAGAAGTTACTGGAAAATAATAGATGAAATAATATCTCTGTAAGATCCACATTAATCCAGTTTTGGACAGTAACAACAATTCTCCCTTCTACTGATGTTAATCAAATAGACAAGAATATAACCTGCAGTTGAATGGGGTCACACTGATTTTCCAGATTTTTTTCTAGTGAAATTTTTGATGGAGCCATAAACCAATATTCAACGCATAATAGATCAGAACAACTATTCATTATATATTTAGAAAATGAAGCCAGTAAAAATAAAGTGAAAGGTCAGGAAGACATGGTGAAAAATAGTATTTGATTATAGAATATTTTAAACCATACTGCACTGCTGCTGCTGCACTGCTGTTCCCCTGCATGTTAATTAGGCAACATATCCATTAAACTGAACATTAACCAGCAACTTAAATACAATCTTTAGAGCCCCAAAATTCTTTATTTTTCAAGGGCACATTTCAAAGTTAACAGAGCCAATTATCATATGCATGATTATAGATGTGTCCTGATAGCCCATCTGTCTCTGGTCCGCTGATCTGTGCCTCTCTCCTCCCTTAAGCGTATGAAGTTCTGTCACTTCATGAAACTAATCTTTATGTATGGTTGCTGTCGTGAGCATCAGATTACATTTACTATTCTAATGTATGCAGATCGAGCTTTCATTTCCATATTGAGTCTCCTGGTGCCTCTTGAATGACTGAACGAGACCTTTGGTAAATACAGCTAAGCGGGGACAGGAGAAGCAAACATAGCAGAGTCTTTCTCATCGTATCATACGTCAGACTAGATTTAGAGAGGAGTCCTTCCAGGAGATGTAAATCAAAATTAGGTGGGACACCGTTCATTCTAACATCACAGACCACATGTGGCTTATTTAAGCATATCAGTATCAATAAACTGATATGCCACTATTCCTATATTGGTAGTGTTATTTCTTGGAGGTTTTAGGAGAATATTGGAGCTTATAGAAATTGCAATATGTTCCGAGGGAACACTCTGAGACAATGCTTCAGTGAAGATGTCATTAAACCAGTGTCAATCAATGTCATGCTGCACAATGGAAACCATGAATGAAAGAGGGAGCGAGTCAGGGAAGATGCACAGTGTAATGTCATGAAAGGGGAGCTTCAGTAAGATATACTGTAGTACTGATCCCCTTGAAAAACAACATTTCCCTGCCCTGTACTGTTTGTACGATTTTATAACATCCATTTCATAAAATGTATACATCATATAAAGAAAACATTTAGTAAAAAAACATTTCAAATTTGAGCATATACCATAATCATAAGGCCATAATGTGTGTCAGTAGTGTGAACACAATGTTGACACATATTCACATGTTAACCAATAGTTTCTGGCCACCTGATGAATGTACTGTAAGTCACACTCACCTTTTAGCTCTGTCTTGGTCTCCACCAGCTCCTGAGGGAAATATCTCTGAGGGGAATATGTCTCTTTAGCTGCTAAATGCTCCACTATGTTCACCAGCTAGTCGCCAACTATATCTGTCTGCTGTTTGGTGCTGGATACGTGATGTGTAAAGTGGGTTTTGAGAGCTTTGTTGCTGAAATTAACTGCCTGCCGCAACTGAGAACGGCGCTATGAGAGCAGTGAGAGTGACCCCAAATAGTTGCAAGGACACCCTTCACATTGTCACATTGTTCTCGCGTTGTCATTTGATACATTTTTATAATAATGCAATGGAGTATGTTTTGTTACTTTTAACTAAGGATCTGTAGAGACACATTTTCATGTGACATTTATGTTGTCTCCCCTCTAATTCTGTTGTTTCACTGTCACATACAGATTACTTTATTTCTCAATTTCTCATCATGATTTAAACTGTTTCGATAGGCTACATTGAACATGTAAATTACTACAGCGACAGTCTGCTCAAGAGATTCAGCTCAAACTGCTTAATACTGTACCTGGTCTGCTTCTTCTTTTTGGTCCCACCAAAAACAGAAAATGATTTATTGCTGCCATATATTACTTCTAAACGTGGACTGACAGATCACTCACTCATTGGGCAGTTTTGGCACCCTATCTGTCATCATGCATCTGCAGAGAGATGCACAGCCGCAGGAGAAAAACAAAACAAGATTCATTCTACTGACTGACAACCATGTCACGCTGCACTCAAAAGTTTTATTTTATTTTCTGTGATGGTCACAAAGAGTAATCGAAGCAGAGAAATATTTGGATGTGAATTTTAGTGGAGACTGCAAAACTCAAAGAGAAAATGATGCATGTTGTAATACAACAGTAAGCCAGTGATGGAGAAATGATCAGCAGACGAGTCAAGTTAGCTTGGAAGCAGCTAACCCAACACAAGGTTAGCTGTAAACAACCATATCAATCTGCACTACACGAGGCTTTAATGGTGATCTTCTGGAAAATTATCATAGCATGCATAATGCATTCAAAGATTTAAAATCTTTGCTGGGGTCTTTTGAGGTTGAGAGTGGAGAAAATGAATCAAGCACTCTTGGCAGAGATTTCTTTGTTGTTTGTGTTTTTCTTTGAAGGAAATAACTGTACTCTACTGCCCCGAGGAGATTACCCATAAGAAGTGGGTAAATACAGGTTATTATGTGATCACGGCAGATTTGTTTTGTATTTGTATCCCTAAATTGGCAGAAAAAAACTGGGTGCTGTGGTGTTTTTGAGCCAGGTTCCTCAATCTGTTATCCTGGCTGCTCCAGTGGAAATATAGGGACCAACAGATCAATCAATCAATCAATCAATCAACATTTATTTATATAGCACTTTACAGTAACCAAAAGGTATCCAAAGTGCTTCACATCAGAACCAAGACAAAAAAAACACATCATATAACATATCATACAATAAAAAGAATGACACATAGAAACAATAAAATCAGAAAAGGTTACATATAAATAGGAGAAGGAAATTGTCACACCACTACTATGTATTAAAAGCCTTTCTGATAAGTGACAGATTTGACAGTTTTGAGTTTAGACCTAAAAAGCGCTACATCTGTAGTCGTCCGAATTTCAGGGGGTAACTTGTTCCAGAGTTTCGGGGCAGCGACTGCAAAAGTCTGATCACCCCACCGTTTGTACTTTGACCTTGGGACTTCTAAAACCAGCTGATTTGAGGACTGCAAGGACCGGTTGTGCTCACGCAGGGTTAAGATCTCGGACAGATACTCCGGGGCCAGGCCGTTTAAGGCCTTGAAAACAAACAATAATCAGATCAGACTGTGGTTGTACTGGACATTGAAAGGAAGAAAGAGACTAGCTGATGGTACAGTGTGTGATGCAGTGGCACCCTCCAGTGGACACAATGCTTGTCACTGCTTCTTTATAAGGAGGACACTATAATGCTTCATACCCTAGTTTGATCTTAGTATTTCCTGCAAAAAATGTATTCCATCCATGTTGCATTAAAACGATTATAAGCAAAACATTATCTGCACGGATTAGAGTAGTATTTCAGTTTTCCCCCTGGCAGAACCATGCTCTGTATAAACTCCAGAGGAAGAAAAGGGTAAGAAATCCAAACATGGGGAGTGTCTTGTTTACTAAGCATTTTAACCAGGAGAGGATGCTGCTCTCTCACTCATGAAGGGACAGGCTGGAGTTAACAGAGGAGAAAACAGTATGTGCACTCAGAAAGTCTTTGTCTGACAGAAACAGAAACAAGCAGCAAAAAGGGAAAATTAGTATCCACAGTTTGAACAGTTAATACAGTAACTCAAAATCCAGTAAAGGTTTGACAGGTTTTTTGGAGATCAACACATTTCTATTGAATGGCATTTTAAAAGGAAAGTTGACAAATATGGATGTAAAAAATCTTAAAGGAATTCTACAAATGGTTGCCTGTTGTTTGTATCTTTCTTGTTTAATTTTGCCATTTATTTTGGGAGAAGCAGGACATTTTTCCTCTTCTCTCTTTTCTTTCATTGTCTGCAGATGGTCATGGGCTGTCCCTAGAAAGGATTGTGGGAGGCGTTTAGACGCTTCACGTCTCTCACATTGTTGCCAGAGGCGTTTGAGGTGCAGTGTGATTCTTTAAAATATCTTTAAATGTTGTAATGAGCAGGTAGAAAGAACTCCAGTTTTAGATCACTGTAGCCTTCTGGAGCTTTAGTGAGAGACTGCAGTCTAGACATGGGAGCCTGGGATGAACTGGTTGATCAACAGTGTGTATACGTATGTGTATGTGAACCAAATGCAATAATATTACCATATGACCATTTTTTAGGTTTTGCCTTTCTGCAGCGCTGTGGAGATAGGTCTGGCAATGCGAGACTAGGTGCTCATAGATCGCTGGTTAATATACCCATTGATTTAAACTAATAAAAAAAACACTGAAATATGTAAGTAATGGAAGACAGACATAAACACACGTATAACTTTCATTAATCTGTAAACAGATGTAAGTATCTTAAGTTGTATGCATATATTTATTATTAACCCAGTGCACCAGTTGTCCACCATGTGGTAAAGCTAAACATCAAACCTCATTCTCTCCCTTTTTGTCTTTTTGAAGGACAGCATTCCTGGGAATAAATCTGGACAATGTTTGACTTTATGAGTCAAAGTGGAGCACCCAAACTAACTATGGGTTTTGGTCTGTATGAGGCTACACTGTCTGTGGAGGGGGAGCAGGCTCAGTCTGGCCTTCAGGTCCTCTGATGGAGCCACCTTCGTGGACCCAGCTCCTAACCTGGGACACAGCTGTAGACCAGGAAATTATTAATTTTGTTTGCACACAATCAAAAATAATATCTATAAATGAATTGTGTAGTTAATACAGTAGAATATTTCTGACACATACCATATAACTGCAACGTCCATGGGTTTGATTCTGGCCAGGGACCTATCGATTCAACTAAGGCTAAAACGCTTTGAAAAATTCACAAGTTTATGTGACATATTTACAAATAAGAAATAGGAAAAGAAGCATGAGGAATAATTAATAGTGTAGTCTACTTTACAGACTTGTGCTTCTGAATGGATTTTACAGTAAAACTACAGTACATCAAGTACAGTAAATTACAAAATAAAACACACAACCCAGACTGTGCATAGATGCAAGAAATATCTGTAATGGTTCTATAAAAGAAATCTACTGCAGATTTTTGAGAAACTTCAACTGCAAGAGCTCAGTCTTAACTTTTATCAAACATGCAACGTGCATTTTGTATGTACAGAATGGAGGCTCGTGGGACCCGACAGTGTGTCTGTCTGAGAGAGTCATGACAAAATGAGAGAGTACAGCTCTCTCTGTGACCGAGGTGCAGCAGCTGAACCATCATGCAATACTGTGTGGTCACCAAGCTGGCGTTTAGACTGCACAGAGCACAGGAAGCAAGTCGAATGGACTGACCCTCCCTTTATCCCTGCAAGAACCACATCATAAGAAAGAAAGAAAGAAAGAAAGAAAGAAAGAAAGAAAGGTGTCATCAGAGAGAGACAGGCTACATAAAGAGACAGTGAAAAAGCAGGAGAAGCAGACTATGGTTAAAGAAATATAAAATCACAGTGAGAAATGCAGAGCGAGGGAATGAGGAAGAGACAGAGAGACTGAGAGAGAAGAGGGAGAGAGACAGGGAGGGGAAAACAGGAGAGACAACGTGGCAAGACGTTTCGGCCGATGTAGACCTTGGATGGGATGATAGGACTCCGGGTTCATCTGAGGATGTGTGCTGGAAGAAAGCTCTGCCTAACCATTCATAAGTGTGGTGTCACTAAACAGTCATTAACTTTCAAACCCCTTTAACTGCTGTTTGCACTTTGGCTAATGGAACTTTTTGCATCATGCAATTTAGTTTTCACTATATATTTGATGCCACCCCCGTGACATTAAATACAGTTTAATATATGGCAACAATTAACATAATCTACATGCAATAGCAGTATTACAATGCAATGCATAAGTATTATACGGGAGGATCGCTTGGCTTGACTAAAGTTATTGTTTTTCCAAATCACAATCCTCTCCTGTCTTTGTATTTTCTTCTTGCAGACAGACGTTATCTCAATGATCAGGCTGCCCTATTAAAATGGAACTTCCTGTTTACCCCCAAGAAAGGACGATTTGGCTGTTGAATAAATCAGGAACCTCTTTAATGTCACTGCACACCAAACGAATATCCTTGCAAAACAAAATCCAAAAAAAGGATTGATTTAAGTTTGACCTTTGCAGTATGACTTGTTCGAGCCCCTGTTATCCTGCTCGTGGTTTCCGACTTTGTATCTATGTTGACTTTAACACTTATAGAAAGCTTATGCCAGGAAGAGAAATCACAAAAAAATCATCTTTTAAGGGACTAAAGTCTAAAACCGTACATGCGTGAGCACCTGGGTGCTGATGTAGGGATGACTCGATAGATAATAAGATGGGTAAAAACAATACATTCAACACATTTAAAAGGAAAGGGACTGCATAACCCCATGTAAAGGTTTGTGACACTGAGGGAATATAGAAGCACTGCAGAGCAGACTGCAGGTAATTGTAGGTTTCACCTCTCCTTGGCCCACCTTTCAATTTACACTTTATTGCTGTTGAAATGGGGAGATTCTCTTAACGTGCAATCACAGGCCACGTGCTTGTAAAGACAAGGTATGGCTGGCACACTCACACTCACTTCACATACATCACCTCACAGAAGCAGACCTGAGATTTACAGGTGTGTGCGTTGTTTGGTGTTTTAAGCCCCCAACGTCGCCTTCCAGGCAGCGCTGCCTGGAAGAGACTAGGATTAGGCAATGGTTAGGGTTAGGTGCCTTGAAGTCAACAGTCGCAGCGCTGCCTTGAAGTCGACGTTGGGGGCTTAAAACACCATTGAGCGGTGTGTGCACAACTTCTTTCCTTTCTGTGCATTGGAACTTCTACCTGTAACTGCGTGATACAGCAACACAAACAATCTGTCTGAATATAGTTAATATAGTTATTCTTTCTTGTTGTTTGTCATAGTAGATTGTGTATATTATATTATAATGTCTGCCTGGCTGGAGCGGGCGGTTTTATTTACATGGAGATTTTGCTTTATTTATTTATCGTCAGAATAAACAGAGAACAACTCCAAAGAGACCCTGAGGCACGGCATCTTCCTTACTGACCAACACAACGCAGAAGCCCACCAGTTACACCTATGCTTTATATTTGTTTCATGATTCCTGTGTTGTAAGATACTCTGACCCTACCAATGAGCAAATGTCATGGCATATATTTAAACAACACTTCAAACTTTGGGGAAATACACGTATTCGCTTTCTTGCAGAGACAGTAAGATGAGAAGATTGATGCCACCTTTATGTTTGTACGGTAAATATGAAGCTACAGCCAGCAGCCAGTAAGCTTAGCTTAGCAAAAAGACTATAAACAGAGGTAAACAGTTAGCCTGGCTCTGTAAGCTCAATAAATAACACATTATATCTCATATATCTAATTTTTTGCTATTCCTGGAAGAAGAGGTTGCCAGGCAGCCATTGGGAATCCAGGAAGTCAATACTCCCGGCCAAGAAATTGGCTAAAACATATAAAACATTGACAATATGTGTCAAATGAAAATGGAGATAGTTACTGTATTACTGTATTTGGATTTTAAGTTGGCCACTCCATTAAATAAAATATGAAAAAAAAGACTATGACATGTGTTTGGTGAGCTTTAGAGGTGTTGGTAGCCGGATTATTTTAATCTTTGAACTAAGCAAGGCTAGCTGTTCCCGCCTGATTCCAGTCCTTGTGCTAAACCAAGCCATCTGTCTCCTGGTTGCTTCATATTTAACAGACAATTATGAAAGTTATCTATCTCTCGGCAAGAAGCGTATGTCCAAACGTGTCACTTGCTAAGTCCATTCTCAACCAGATCATGACAAAAAAAAACGTTAAACCTATCAGATTCCAGCCAGGAAATCCCTCCACCAATCAC
Source organism: Sander vitreus (assembly GCF_031162955.1). Taxonomy (NCBI): domain Eukaryota; kingdom Metazoa; phylum Chordata; class Actinopteri; order Perciformes; family Percidae; genus Sander; species Sander vitreus. Next base: position 18,136,589 of record NC_135868.1, read on the forward strand.
ACGTAAGCATCATCCTCCTTGGAAAGTATTAGCAGAGACAGTTTAGAAATACAGAATCTTTGGTAATAGGTAATAGGAGGTGCGTAGAAAAAGAGGAGCTAGGAAGCAAAGAGTGTGTCTGGGTGGGACAGGGAGGAGTGGGGAAGGGTGGGAATGTTGCAGGGTGGCAAAGGGAGCAAGGGAGGAGGCTGAGGAGTGGCTGAAAGCGCAGGTTTCCACTTTTTTTTATGCCATCAGTGAAAGTAATGCAGCCCGTAAGAAAAGCAGTCTGCCTACTTTATCACTTCCCCTCATATGGAGGTGGGTTTACGTCCCAAAGGGTGTCATCTAGTGGATCCACCCACCAACACCCACAACAGCACCTGGGCAAGCTTGTCCCACCTCCCTCTCTGACCACCAGGGGAGAAAGACAGAGTGAAGATCATTCGCAAACAACAACCCTTTGGCCATAGAGATTCCACATAAGCTTCATTCCTTCCCTGTGTTGAGTTTTGGTTCCACTGTTACTGACAAACACTGCAGGCTGAGACAATCCAGCAGTGGGAGTCTGAGCTCAGGGAAAGGGAAGAGGAAAAAAGGCATGGGGGAGGGGAGAGTTTTGGACCTTTTTAAGATGTCTGTGGAAAATGAATCATGGGGGCCTGCACAGGGGGAGATCCAGAGGAGAAACACATCTGGATAGGAAGAATAAAGAAAAGAATAGGATTGAGAAAGAGCTGAAAATGCATTTCCTTTAGGACAGTTAAAAGGTGTATAGGGTTTGTTTTTAAAAGTATCTTGAATGTGCAACCCCAAGTGAGACGTCATGTGCCTTTATCAGAATAAAGTAGTAATGAAAAAGAAAGATAAAAGAGGACAAGCAAATATAAGTTAAAGTTTACACAGTGACAGATGAGTAGACAATGGGAAAAAAGGAGACTGTGAATTGTCATCTGTGAGTGTTATGCCCTGTTATTCTAAACTGGAGACATCCCTACCTAAACACTGACTTTTCTCCACAATAGGCGGGCAGACGCAGGGAAATGCAATCCAACGCTGCCAGCTGTCAATTGCTTTTGGTTGCTGGGGCTTGTCATGAAGATTTTTTTTTCTTTGTTCACTTTTAGAAATTGGTTTGAGCCATGAGCAGCAGACACAGTCTCAGGAGCCTGACTCGGCCACGTCATCTCCAGGTCTGTGTGAAGGGAAATGATCACTGTGTATAACATCGTTATAAGAAGAAGAAGTCATTTTATCAAAGAAGGAAATAATCTACATTGCGTTGTACTGTGAGACTGTTTCAACCTCTTAACATACAGTTTTCGCTTTTGGCTTCCCCCGAAGGTTGTTAAAATTACCTCATTCCACACTGTGACATGTATATTACAGTATGTATAGGCATTGAAGCTTTATGATGTTTACACAATATTCAAACCAAAAAATTCAATGGTTTTTATGGCCGTACACTTCCATCACATGGAAATATTCGAAAGTTTGTGTGGATCATTTTGTACACATTTTTATCAGGCCGATTGGTATCCTGGGAAACTTTGGGCTTTGATTTGTGCTTTAAATGTTAAATAAAACTCTATAGGTTGGAACACAGCATGAGTATATAATGACTGGTTAACCTGCAGGCTGGTACTTTTTTCATGTGCAAGTATCTAGTTTTACTTGAGAAAAGTAAGACAAAAATCCATAAAAGTACACAGAAAACACCTTGAATCCTAATAGGGGAAATGCTACTGCTTTGTGTTTTAAATGTAATTATTGCCTCAGAGGGTGTGGTGAACAAACGTGGAAGAGGAAAGACAGAAGGAATAGAAGAAAAAGAAGAAAAAAACGAGGAGATAATTCCTGCCATGTTGGAAGAAGTCCAATCTGTGAGGCTGGAGGCTGCAGATTTAGAGCTCAGACTACATGCTGGAAAACTGTCTCTCTCTTCTCATTCCTTTCTCAGCAATTTGACTAAAAGTAAAATCTTACAGCACTCTAAAATTTTAACAATGTTTCTTTAAAGCTCTGTAAAATTGGACGCTACCAGAAACAGTGTCTCACTTGTCCTTTGGTATTCCCGATTGAAATAACTAACTACTTTTGAGAGAAAGAAATTAGTGGATGATCAAAGGGGAAGGGGGTGTGTGTGTGTGTGTGTGTGTGTGTGTGTGTGTGTGTGTGTGTGTGTTGTATATAATTGGTGGTTATTATACACAGCTATTAGCCTGTTAATCAATGTATCTGTCATAATGAATCTATACAGTATGCTGAATGTTTTGCTGTCATTTCAGACAAAAAGATGTGTCACTGTTGTGTAATTGCTCTTCCTTTGCTGTACTGATAACATACTTTTCTACACTCAAGACACAACATATGCGTCACTAAAAATGTCCACAGTACAAAACAGTTGAGTGGTTCACGTGCACAAAAAAGGGTATTTGCTTTGTTTCAGTGATGGTGTGACAGTAACAGTACTCAGTCAGTGGCCTTCATCACTCCATTTTGCCTCTGAAACACCAAATCAACATGAATCTATGAGGTGAAAAAATACTGCAGAATACATTCATATATCTTTACCTCATATATCTTCACATACAGTATCTGTAGCTCAAGTGGAAGAACAGGTCAGCCATTAATTGCAGCATGGCTGGATGGATAACCAAGCAAAGGATTTGTGACGAGAAGGGGATATTTTTCTCAACCCTAAACACTAAGTGATCATGTAAACAAAGTCCTGCAGATGAAGGTAAATTATTCCAAATCGTACTGTACATAACATAACATAACATTCATGATGTCAACCATCATGGTAACAGGAGTTATTACTAGGCAGATAATGGTCAGGGATTAATATGTAAGTTTTCAGTCTAAAAGTTAAAGAAAATCATACCTAGGTTGCTCTAAAACTTCAAATGAGAAAAGATAACCTAACTGAGCTCAGATCTTTAATAGCAATCTTCTCAGTTTTGCTTTTATGAGTGGAAACATGTATTTAGGATCAAAGCCCACCACCAGTTACAGAGTTATTTCCTTATTTAGATCATAATATGTTGCCATTCCTTTTTAGATACTGTTTTTTATAACTACCTCAGCTTCAATGTCTTTTCCTGTGTCATAAATCGGAAGATCAGATAATAGAGCCCCGGGCTCTTTCTGATTACAGACAGGAATGGACCTTTAAATAAATACCAGCAGTTTCATTTCAAAGGCACCACAGTCTCCTTCTTACAGTCTTCATTCCTGAAAACATTCAAACCTCCCACCCTGCAAGGTACAGTAATCAATAGTTTCGTGTGATGAAGTGAGCTTGCAAACATAAAACTGTGTGTGCCAAAATAAAGGCTCAGAATGAACATGAATGAATGAATGAATACAAAAGATGCGTCTTTTGCTTTGTTGACAACATTATATGCCTTGTATACAAATCATACAATTTGCATTTTGACACACATTCTGGCAGATGTCCTCTTATTTTTAATTCCGTACAAATTGGTTTTTGGCTATTAATTCAGCACAGCTTTAATTAATAATGTGAAATTATTATTCCACTGAAGTGCACTGCTCAACTCACTGGATACATGAGATGATCCGACAAATCGTAATATGACATTTGCATGAAAATATGGTTTCCACATGCAAGTAATACAAGCAATTAAAAGTATTTAAAAATACCCAAATTGAACACCAATTATTTTCTAATAAAGCAGAGGACTCTCTCTCTCTCTCTCTCTCACCAGTCGGGGCCTGTCCTCTTCAGCTCAGAGTCCCTCTACGGTCTCAAACCCCCCCAGGCAGACCGCCTCCTCTCAGAGCCTGGGTTACTCAGGTCACAACAGCACAGTGGTGTTGAAACTAGCATCGAGCAACTTTATCATATTAATAAACATGTGCTTAAAATAGTAGACTGACAAAAGGATGAATTAAAAACAAGGAAATGACAAAAGCAAAGACGGAGTGACAGAGAGTATGGTGGATTCACAAGCCTGTCCAACTTCCTACTTTTCTTCTTTGTCTCTGAGTATTCTGCTTCTGCTTTAACATCATTTATAAAACTGTACGTCATTCTGCAAGCTATAATGAAATCCTTTCTCCTACAGTTTTGTAGTGTCCTTTAGTACTGTAAGAAAAACCTTATTTCCTATTTTTATCTCATGCATTTCATGAACCCCTGACCAACATTTTGTTCCAAACTAAAATGTGGTTCAAACCCGAAATTGCTGATGTGGTGTTAAGACGTTAATCTTATACTGCTTTCACCAGGCTCTCCTAAATCACGCAGTTATCAGTTATTTCTTAGCCTGCCAGTTGTGTTTGTTAATCTGCCTTCCTGCATGCTACAGTGTGTGTATGTGCATCCCATCTAAATGAATATTTAACACTGAGCACCAAAAACAAAAGTTGATATTTCAGAACTTGGATTTAAAAGAGAGGTGAATTTTTTAAAAACTGCAGGAAAACCAGATATGTCCCCCCCCCCCTCCCTCCCCAACCAGCAGTGGACACGTGGAAGAAGTTTCTGTTCATCGTGAAGTTTTGGGCTCAGCAGGAGAAAAAAAAGAGCCACAAAGCAGGACTGGAGAGGAGGAAAAGAAAAGTTTTTTTTTGTTAAATTAGACTCCGCCCCGACATTATAATTGACTTCAGGAGATCTTCTGGTCAACAAACTGAACTAGGCGAAGAGGGGAAGTGCGAACACGCCCTAAAGCTATGAAGTGTGTGGCATGTGTGTGTTTACATTACAGACGGAAAGAAAAGACAGAGGAGACTAAAGTAAAAGAGAGATGACAAAGAGGGAAGAATAGATTAACAAATAGAAAGAGATATTAGTAAATCTGTGTCTTGAGCATCAAAGATATGCAGTATCTATGTGTCAGAAAACAACCATAAGAAAAATAGAAAGATTTTGCATTGGGGACTTTGTTAATTTGCAGTTTCCATTTAGCTTGTTGGCAACAGAAAATAAGAAAAAAAGATAGCTATAGAGAAGAAAAAGTGTGTGTGTGTGTGTGTGTGTGTGAGAGTGAGACAAGCCCATACCTGTCCCACTGCCCTACGTAAACCCTGGAATGACTGGGAGTCACTACGAGAGTCGGGACCACCGCGTTGTTTAACAAGTGGTCTCATCCATTAGTCTTTACTGTCGTTATAAAACCAGAGCTCAGCTGTCTCAGCAAACACCTCATTATTTTACTATTTGCTCAATGCAGGGTGCATGACCATATAGTTGTAGTGAAATAAAGTGCAAAGTAATAAAAGACATTAACATAATTTATCTGCAGTAATCTGAATATCATTATTCAGCATCTGGAGGCCAAAAGGCAAAAGCAGCTGCGGAAATGAGTCATTATAAGTCAAAGCCACCTTAAGGCTTTATAGTAGATAAATCGTGACACTGATTCCTTAAAAAGCTGCACTCTTGGACAAAAAATGTATCCTCATGTTGTCAGCTACTGTATGGCGTACGTAGCATTTCCTGTGCTAACTTGCAAACTCCAAAGCAGAATTCATGTGATTTTTTTCATTCTTTTCTTTTCTTAGTAAATTATCTCTGGAGAGAGAAACAATACAGAATAGATGATACATTCCTGCATGACAAGGCAAACTCTGGAGTTAGTCAGCTGATAGTGAGAGGGACACTTCCTCTCTCAACAGAATGATAGGAACCAGTTGGCTTTAAGGCAGTGACACACCAAGCCGATAATCGGCCGTTGGACAGTCTGGCGAGGTCAGTGACTTGAGTCTGTTCGGTGTGTTCCGTGCCGTCGTCCGTCGAAGGAGCTGTCGGCCTTTATTTTGGCCGAGCTGACATGTTGCGCTGGAGGACGGGCAGTCGGACTCCATGACCAATCTGATTGGTGGAGTGCTAACCCGGATGACGAGCGGGATGAGCGTGACTAAGCCTCTCAAAATCGCTTAAAATATCGTTCAAAAAACACGTTTCGGTGAACTATTTTAGTAAAATATGAGCTCGTATTCTGAACAAGCCGCCATGACAGTCTGGCTTTGAATTTCCGGAGAAACCAGACCCACGTGACACGTTCGTCCAATCAGCTGCCAGTTTTCATTTTTTGGCCGATAATACAGATTAGCGCCGTCTGCTGTTATGGAGACGTATTACACACTCAAGTCGGCGTCGCTGTCTGACGTCGTATGTTCTGAGGCACTTTTTGGACCTCGGGGAGCCGACTGATCAGTCCGACTGCCAACGGTCGGCCGTCGGGTTAGTGTGTCAGGGGCTTTAAAAGACTAGGGTATCTGCACATTTTTTTGTTTTGCAACGGCAATAGATTAAGCTTATTTTTGTATTTCTTCTCAAAATGTTTATGAGACAACAAATCAGAATCCATTTCCATGTTAAAGAAATAGTTTAACATTTTGGGAAAAACTCTTGTTCACTTTCTTGCTGAGACTAAGATGAGAAGATCAATACCACACTCATGTAAGGTAAATATGAAGCTACCACCAGCAGCTGGTTAGCTTAGCTTAGCACAAAGACTGGAAACAGAAATAAACAGCTAGCTTGGCTCTGTCTAAAGGTAACAATCTTAACATGTTAACATATCTTGTCTGTTTACCCTGAAGTGTAAAAACAAGTTTCTCTCTGTTTCCAGTCGTTTTGCTAAGCTAAACTAACTTGCTGCTTGCAATCATTTTATTTTTAGCAGAATGGTATTTATCTAACTCTCAGCAAGAAAATGAAAAAAGCCCAAAATGTTGAACTATTCCAGTTACTTTGCACCTGCTAGCCTAATTACACCACTGTTTCTCTCAATAGTGATTTTAATGAAGAACAATTCACTTTCTACTGTTGTTATCAGTTAACATTTTATTTACGATTTAAAAGTGACAGAAATGTATGAGCATAACTACAGAATAATAGCTCTGACACACCAACCCGACGGCCGACCTTCGACAGAAAAGGCAGTTGGACTGACTGCCTCCCCGAGTTGGTCAAAAAAGTGCCTCGGAACACACCGAAGCGACGCCGACTTGAAAGTACATTCTGTGCGTGTGTGAGACGTAATATGTCTCCATAACAGCAGGTGGTGCTAATCTGTATTGTCTCCCAAAAAATTCAAACCGGCAGCTGATTGGACGAACGTGTCACGTGGGTCTGGCTGCTCTCGGATTTTACAACCCGATAATCGGGTTGGTGTGTCAGGGCCTTAAGGCAAATAGGCAAAACACTTTGGCAAATGGCAAAGCTCTTTCATCCAAACAACACTGAAACATCAAGGGGGGGAAGAGGTTCAGATGCCTCCCTTCTGTTTCTCATTCCATCTGTTCTATCAGAAACACAAAGAGAAAGGAAAAAGGAAGTAAATGCACCAGAGAAGGGAAAGATAATGGGAATAAATAAGAAAACAGAATTGAGGAAGAAATAAGTTTAAAATGAAAAGAAGAAGAAGCAGGGAAGTAGAGGAGGAAAGCAGAGGCAGTAGATTTTAACCAGATGCAGAACTTTCACAGTGGACGTCAGCCAACAGGCATGTACTCATACTTTAGCTATGTCATGGGCTGCCTGCTCTACCCTAAAACCTCCCCCTTCCTTTACTCTCTCCCCCTCTCTCTGTCTTTAAAATTCTCTCTCTCACTTACCCCTCTTCTCTCAACCTCTCTAAACCCAATGTTAACCCCTCTCTCTCGTTATCTCCCCTTTGTTCATGCTTGCTGCCTCTGACTCATCCCCATACTGGATAAATAGACGTCTGACAAAAGGGGGGACGTGGACTGTGTATTGCCGTGATAAATGCTGGTCGTGAATTTTCGTCTAGTCTTGGTAATAAGTAGGGTGGCAAATTTAAAGGACGTGGCTTAAAAGTACAACAACTGGTTCCATGAAACCCCAGCTACAGTGTACGATTTCTGTCTGAAATCAGATGCTGTTGAACAGACGCTCAGGCTAGCATTTGCTATGATGGTGATTTTCCATTGAGCACCCAAGAAACAAGAGAGAGAGAGAGAGAGAGAGAGCGAGAGAGAGAGAGAGTGGGAGGGACTAGACAAAAGAAACTGGAAAAAAAAATAAAACCATCTGTAATTCTCAAATGGAATTTCTTCCATCATGAGCCAAACCTCCAAATGTAACCAGCAGAGGAGGTCAACACACACACACACACACACACACACACACACACACACACACACACACACACACACACACACACACACACACCGACTGGTGGATCTGGTGGCCTACATACACTGTAGATCAACACAAACCCCTCCTATAGTTAAATTAGTAAGATTTCCCAAAACCAGAACTACATGAGCTAATTGTTGTATATGATGTGCACTGGGAGCAAATCATCACTCCTTCAGGATTAAAGACACTAATTGAAAGATATGAAAATGTAAAACCTCTGTTCTATTGCTTAACTAAAACAAGTGTTGTTGGGTATTGGCGTATTGGTAACGACCTCACTTCAATTTCAATTCTTTGGGCCACGATTCAATTCAATATTAACACAATTTGATATTTATTCAATACTTCACATGAGATCAATATTCATACACTTAGGGGACTGAAATACCAATATAATTCTTAAGAGTACCTTCTAATATTTGGGTAGGTATTCAAATTTACAAATTGGGATTTGAATTTTTTTTACTGTTTTTGTGTGTAATACTGTAATGACAGAATCTTCAAAAAAGAATGCCTTAATTAAACCAAAAGACACGTATTTCCATTTCAGCTCAGTGTGGAAGTCTTACTGTGTTATGCTGTCTTTCTTTTCTCTCATTTGATCTCCGTGTTTCGCTGGGCTACCCACACACCCACACACACACGGTCGGTGCGTTCGCAAAGGAAGGTGCAGTGATTAGTGCAATATTAGCTGCTCTGTCTCAACGATGTGAGGCTAAAAAACAAACATGCATACAGGCTAAAATTCACTGTGGTGCTTTGTTGGGATAAAGCTGCTAGCTAAATATCCACTAGCCATTTATGCAGTGTTAATGAAACATTGCAGCACTATGCCGTCCATCTCAGCCGAGAACTAAGAAATGTTGTGTAGGAAAGGTCTGATGTGTGTAGGGATCTGTATGGTTATACTAGCAGCCTGGTGCCGTTTACAAGCGACTTAATAAAGGTAAACATACTACGGTCGTGTGTAATGCCACTGCCAAGTGTGTCAAGTGAAGCCTCTGTACAATACGAAATGACGCTATAGGGTGACTTCTACAGGAGCGGAACTTGATAACAAGCGATAAATCTGCTCCTATTCTACACTTGTAGAACAACAGGGTTACAACTATCAATATGAGAATTTTCTAAATCAATCAATTAATAAATTGAGGACAATTTTTTTACCCAGCCCTAGTTTTATGTTAATCTAGCACTTAGCCTCAGATAACACCTTGACCAGTAATTGGGAAGTAATTGGGAGTAGAAAGGTAGTCTTAGAAAGCTTGTGATATCATCGGGCCAGTCCAAACAGCCAGGCTGGCGGGGGGTGCGGATTGTTCTAATGACTGTAATGTGGGAACAGCAGGCAGCCCCTGCCACTTTAAGGTTCAAGTGCCCGCCATATGGCTCCATAAGGATGTAATGTATTCCAGGTGTGGTGGAGGCTTTTTTTTTTTTTTTTACACAGTAACATGAGTTCACTCTCTCGCACACATGCATGTAAACATATCCACAAACAAACAGAAGCCTGCATACGTAATCTCAGAAATGATTTTCCATAAAGAAACTTGCACTAGTGTTGAGGGGAGCTTCATTTGCTGAAGGCCCTGCCGACCCTGATAACAATAACCCTTGGCTGTTCTGCTAATGACATGCACACATGTTCACACAACCACACACAAACAAAGACACACACTAGTGTTTTTCCATTTAATATTGCCGCCCTATCATGCTAAATGCACATTTTCTTTATCCTACTATGTGCTAAGAGGCTTTTTCATGGAGCAAACCACAGCTATGCTAAGCAACATATTCAGGGGCTATACAGCTACAAGCTCCTGTGGAGCAGTCTGTAACTGTCAGAGTAAACTCGGAGCAATTTGCTAATTAGAAAGTCCTATTATATGAAAGTCCTGCTGCTCCTGGTGCCTTCATTTCATAAATACTTACCTGGAGCGGGTCGATTATTTACGTAGAGGGAAATTATAAATGTATCTAATTATCTTCGTTAGTGTTCTCTACAGAATAAATGAGTCTACCTATAAAGGAGATAATTAAAGGCTCGACATGTAATACTGTACTGTGATGTTTGTAGTTTTTCATGTTTACATCATCAATACAATGTCTACTTCTTTTTAAAGTCAACCTGTGTAGTTTTAAAGGCGGCACTGTGCTATACTGATGTGTAGGCATCCTCATCTGCACAAACCACAAAGCCCCCATGAGGCCAGGCTGTCTGTGAGGACTGTTATAAACATACTTGGTCAGCCACTAACTTCCAAAAACCTGTGCTTACAGCCGCTCAGCAGGAACTCACCTGGGATTTCCTGAAGCAAGCCACATTTCCAACACTCCACTTTCCTAAATTAAGTCTCCCTAATGCTTTAAATCCATTGTAATTAAAGCAGAAGCATGGGAATAAACACACTTAAATCACTGCTAATTTGATGTTATTTGAATGTATTATATGTATTTTATTGTGCACTGTACTGTTTAATATATTGTTATAAGTCTGTATTTAAATTGTACTGCTGCCCAAGGACTGCAGATGCAAATCAACTGGGATAATAAGCAATATTTGATCCGTATTTTCCTGCACTGAAATCAGGTTTAATATAGACTGGGTAAACCCAGATCGATCTGCCAGCGATTTGATTTCGCCCTGCAGCTCAGGCTGGAAACCTGTATGTTTATCTATACTGCTTCCGTCACAATTTTGCAATCACAAACTGGCTTATCCATCTGGTGCGCTATCGGCGGGTTTAACACGATGACGATTGAGAAGCGACCAAGCAGCTTTTTGTTTACATTCAACATAGCGGGCACCGAAGCGCAGCAATCCGTCAATGCCGTTGTCGTTGCTACGTCATCCAGATCGTTGGTCTGATTGGTTGAAGGACTATCCAGTTGCGTACAGAGTCATTTGAACTTGATCACGCCTCTTGTGCAGTGGAAAATACAGAGCAGACTCCCCAGACTAATGTTCAAGCTTAAAAGATTGAGCTTGGTCTGGTGATAGCCAGACTAGGTTTAATAGCCTCACTGTGAGAATTTGCACAAACTTACCTATGCCAGTAAAACATCTGGGGCTCTTTAACATACAGCGCTTGTGAGGGTTTAGCAGTGGTGGAGTACTGTACTCAAGTACAATTTTAAGGTACCTGTACTTTGCTTTAGTATTTCCATTTCATGCTACTTTCTACTTCTACTCCACAACATTTTCAAAGGCAAATATTGTACTTTTTACCCCACTACATTTATTTGACAGCTTTAGTTACTAGTTACTTTGCATAAGTAGATTATTAATATGAAATATAATGATATTTCATATCAATATCATATAATTATGATATAATGGATACCTAGCAGTATATAAGTAATTATAATTAGCCCTCCCTTTACCAATTATGTACAAATGATTACATCAATAATTATGACACAGAGATATAATATACTGTATATGAATCTGAAATGGGCCATTCTGAATAATGAGTACTTTTACTTTTGGTACTTTAAGAATATGCTAATGATGCTAATACCTGTTAATTATTATACTTTATTTTTACTTAAAGCGTAACTCTCGCCAAGCAATACTACAGTGTAAAAATACTCTTTTACAAGTAAAGGTCCTGCATTCAAAATCTTAACCTTAAAGTGTAACTCTCACCAAAATGCAACCTAGGGTCTTTTTGTGAATGTACCCGAGTCAAACTTTCCTTTAAAAGCATAATTAGGATGGAAACGCCACTTTTAAGATTTACCGTATTGTAACAACAACGTAACAGGGAGGAGAGTAAAGATGGAAAGCTCCTAAAGCTTAGCTCCATATAAATGTACGGATAATTTGTTGTTTTGTCGTTAGTGAAAAACAATATTGACCTTGTAGTTGAAAAAGGAGCCTCATATAAGAATGACATTTTCTCCTATGGAGTCTGTTCATTCGCATTCGGAGATCGACACTTTTTGACTGGCAAGATGGCGGAGAACATAAACAACAACTGCTAAAGTGAGTTGTTCAAAACCTTTCTTTTTAGTAAACTCTGTGTACACAAACAATGTTATCAATGCTTGAGTTCATGTGTAGAGCTCCTGGTGATACTTTGAGCAAAGTTTCATGTTGTGTCGAGCCTTCTTAGTGTTTCAAAAATGTTGATTTTGATGTGCTCATAGTAGTGCCCCTAGCACTCCCATTCAAAAGGCCATTTGACTGAAGAACGAAAATACGGTAAATCTCAAAAGTGGTGTTTCCATCCTAATTATGCTTTTAAAGGAAAGTTTGACTCGGGTACATTCACAAAAATACCCTAGGTTGCATTTTGGCGAGAGTTACGCTTTAAGGTTTAGATTTTGAATGCAGGACCTTTACTTGTAACAGAGTATTTTTACACTGTAGTATTGCTTCTTTAGTGGACAGATCTGTCTTTTTAGAGCTTTGAAACAAAGCAGTGTGAATCTATATCAAATACAAACAGCAGTGCCTCAAATCTGTATCTCTTAACGGTATCACAGGACACAGAAAACTGTTCCCTGCAGTAACTTGAGTTTCCCTTTTTTTCCTCTTTTGTTTGGCTCTGCATTGTGTTTTCTCTGGACAGCAAACCCTAACATTTGAACTAACCACGGATCCAGACAAGCTGTGCTACAGGCAGAGAAGAGAAGAGCACTGGTGGAGAGAGAGAGAGACATGGGGAGGAGGAAGAGGAAAAGTGATGATGTGGAGCTTGTGAAACTAGAATATAGTCAGAGTGAAGAGGATTTTTAGAAAAAGGGGAGACAGAGAGGAAAAAGGGATGAGTATGCCATTGTGTGTGCGTTCATGTGAGAAACAGACATTTTCATTTTCTAAATTTCCTCTCTCAAAAATGATACCCAGAAGGCAGTTTAAATAGTAGTTAATTTGTTAATTAGTTTTGTCAACACACACATTTAATTTAAAATGAAAAGCAGAAGCTATTTGCCTCAGTTCAGTTATAGCTTATAACTAATAAGTTATTAGAGACAGCTCACAGTCACCACAGATTTCATCATTCAATCTTGAACTGTAATGCTTGGCAAACACAGTTTAATTAAAGTAATGCAATTAAGAGTCTGTTAAGCAAATTTAACTTCAAACTATTTGATTAATGTAATCAATTAATTGAGCTTGTGTTTGCCATTAGAGGTGTTGTATTTTTCTTTTCTTGTCCTGTTCATTATCTTCTCTTTTAAAAAGACTTCATATGTTTTGCTGGGTCCTGAATTTTGAATATACTTCCTCATCATCAGCATCCTCTTCGTCCCAGCTCCTCCTTGCAGGGCAGCTTAGGGGTCTTTATGTTGAGGCTCCTCCTGCTGTGACAGTGTAGTCCCATTGAAGGTCTGGGGATACTCCTTGCTTCCTTCCACTTCCTGTGGCCCACAAGAAACTGCACTGCTGCTCTTAATTTCTTACCACTAAATCTATACTAAACTATATGCAAATTCACCATCAGTGTTATGTGAGATGTCACAGATCCCCATCTTCGTAGATCCATGTCCCCTTTCTCCATTCCATGTCATAATGTGGAAAACGTCATAAAGAAAGTAAACATTATTACATATGTGATGAGATGCTTAACACCATGCCTAACCCATTAACATTAAGCTGATGTTTTACTTTAAGTCTATTTCTTGTATTAGTGTTTCTACAGTCTGTCATTTACCTTATAGTTGAAAACTGAAGCAGTAGGAGTACTACTGATGTTCTTTCTGTTGTCCAGACTATGCATAGTGTATTTCTGCCACAGTAGTGATGTTTTGTATTTGTTTTACATAAAACAACTATGTCTAACGTCATGCAAGATTTTGATCTTTTCACAACTCAACTTAAGTAGTGCTCTTTCACAGACACAGATTCTTGGTGGCTCTGGTCATTATAATTACATGTATTGACTATGAATGTCAATAAGTTACCATTTAAAAGATATATCGACTAAGAAACAAACGTGTCAAAAGTGTCATCAAACTTGAAATTGACCCCCTTTTTTAGGCCCTTTGAAAGTAAACAAATATTTCAGTTTGATTTAAAATAGTTTTTCAACAAAAATCTGTTAGATTTGCCCACCACTGCTGGGGTTTTGGACTTAAGGCTGGCTGGTTTTCCTGCTGTCGATAGGAGATGTCTTCCATCCATAGCTTTAGCTTTCTACTGCAGCCGCCCTCCTCCCACTGGCTTAGCGGGTGGAAAAAGTGACACAGCAGCTGACTAAAATGCAAGAGGTAACGGTGCTCCCAGACAGAGTGATCAAATGGAGACAAAAAAAGATCTCAGAACTTCACTTACTTTTGCAGGATTTATTCAGAATTAAGAAACATTGACTACTGTTGAGACTTGAGGGAAAGTGACTTTGCTCACTGTGGAACACAAAGGTTTAACTACAGAGTGTGTAGTTACAAAAAACAACAACATATGGAACATGTTCAACTGTGGAGACGGATGTAGATGGTATTCCCCTCCCCCAACATGTGCCAGCCATGTTAGCACCACAGTCTTTACTTGTGATGGTTGCTAAATAACTTTTCATGTTTGCTATTTCAAAAAACAATCAGGACGGCAGAAATGTACAGTACTTCGAACTGCCTACAAATCTTTTAAGCATCAGTCAAATGAGTCAAAAACAAATTACAAATAAATTACAAAGCATGTGGTAACTCTTCCACCATGCAAACTGACAAGTTAGACATCTAAAATCAGCTGTGACAGTGGTCCTCTCTCTGTCCCCAGGCACATCATTTTAACCAGGGGAAGTTGAAAAAGCTGATTGCCCTCAGCAAGCATCCACCAGGTGTTTTATGTGTCAGGTGGAGGTTTGATTGGTAGCAGGTGGCAGACAGTTCAAGTGCTCAGTTAAGCCCGTAACCCAGTAAAGGCAGGGTGCAATCCATTTTAGTGGTTGACTGCACTAACAAATATCTGCAGAGAGGAGTGAATCCTTGCTAGAGAAGGACTTTACATGCATTGAGTTGGTCTCAGCTCAGTCATATTGAGCTTCATTGTATAAGATTGTAAAAGGGTGTCAGGGTTAGTATATAGAGAGTATGTAGAGTTTGGAGTTACAAGACAGAAACGTGTAACACATGCATTTTGAAAATATGTATAAATAAGAGTGTGCGCTTCATTCAAAATTAAGTAAAACATGGGTATTCATCGTATGAACTCTCAATAAGTTCTCAGTAACAAACCCTTTATCTCTGCTACTGAGAAAAGAGAAAGGAAATCAGGTAAGTTCATCATATCCACTTTGAAGATGATAATATATATGCCTGTGTTGTGTTCTGCTGCTCTCGCATGGCCAAACAATCAATTATGGCAGTTTTAAGGCAGTATTTTCTCTTAACTGTTGGTGTCCAGTGGTGCCTTGGAAGAACAGCCATGCTTTTGTTACAACCAAAGATTATACAAGGTTGATTCAATAAATACACCTTCCACTAGAGAAGATGAGCCCTTTACTAAAATCTGTCTGTTCCCCACTCTAACCATGTCCCCAAGTCTAGATTTGGTGTTACTGTAAGGGATAGTCTGTCACTTGTTAAATCCTTCAGTCATTAGCTGATTTGAAATTCCCATTAGAGTGTTTTGCAATGAAGTGATAAAAAGAAATTCTAAGTTAAGAAGTTTAGTCATTATTTGTGTCTATTAAGACTTTTGGGATCCAAGTTCAAAAAAGAGATATGTTAGACTTGTACTTAGCGATGTGATCAGTAAGTCATAGCCAAAACATACCAAGGCACACTGCTTTGCAAAAATTTAAGAGGCTTTAATAAATCCGCTTAGCGCTTAACTTTTGGGATATGACTTTGAATCAATCATTCTTGTACGACATAAAGAAACTAATCAAGTTGTATTGATTAGAGGCATTGTCAAGATCAAATATCCCACCAGAGGTTTGTACAGCAACATGAATGTAAGAAAAGTAAAGTAAAAGCTTTTTTCCCTGCATCAGAAGCATTGCCTGGCTTTACAAGATCCAACTGTTTTGAAGACCGTTCCCCACTTTCCCATCTGTGAAATCATTCAAGCAGAGGAGGAATGGAGGAGTTATTTTACTTCCTTGTTGTCACGCTGACTGCCACCGTAAAGCCAGGAGGCCAGGCTCTGGAGTTTTTCCCAACAAAAACTCGCAGATTGTGTGAGCAAAGCTGAATTGGACGGGATTATTTTCAATTTAAAATGCCACTGAAACAAACTTTTTATCAAAGTAGCTCATCTGGGATACAGGTATAAGAAAAGGTGCAGACTTTCAATTTTGCACTTTCCAATCTGTTTTCTTTAGGACAATTGTTGAATGATTTCACTTTCACTGGAATTAGGTGGATTTTGAAATGTCTGTGAATTCATTGTTGTGACAATACTCCAAATGGTTTTGTCACAGCTGATGAAGTAAACTGATGGACTGGTAGACAAGAGAAAATGAGAAATAATAGTAACAGAAGATGAAAAAAGGAGGTTTTGTAGTTTGGGTTCCCTCAAATGCTTCCTCTTCCTTTACAGGACATAGAAGGGTTGAGGCCAGGCATGAAGGGGGTTGCATACGTGGGCCTTTAAGTGATGCGTGGAGGTTTTTTCTCCCTCAACTTTGACCTCACCTCTATAACTCTTGTTTGCCACCCATCATTCTCGCTGCAGGGACCCTATCATCTTAGTGTATTAGTGTCTTGAAGAAGACAGAAACAGGATGGAAAGAACAAGAGAGAAAGAAGAAAATACATTTATTCTATCAAATAGTATCTGCAGAGAGAACTACTCAGAGACAGCTGAAGTCATGGAAGTAATAATATGGTGGTATGTGGACCTGGGAGTGAAGGGAAACAACAGTTTCCATCCTGGAAAAAAAGAACTGTAAGATTCCTCCCTCTTGAAAGCTCGTCCAGTCTGCAGCCATTATACTAAAATAAAACTGCAAGAACTGGAGCAATTTGGAAGAGGTGGAGTTATTGAGGGAAGTAACGGGAGAAGAGACAGAAGTCGAAGTCTCAGATTTCCATTAGCGTTAATATTAATGCCACAGTTTGTCGAGTTCACATCTTTTGCAGGGTATAAGGGTGTCATTGTCTTAATAACAACCCTGACGTTCTCTGTTCTAGCTCTTATGGAAACAAAGTGGTAGTTGAATGGTGCATGCTTTTGTATGTATGAGACCTTTTGTTCATCTGAATTAGGTAACTCTTGTCTCTTTACCCATTTTGTTTCCTTTGCAAACTCTCCATCTTTTACCACAGAGGTTAGTTACGGATAGTGTATTGTCTCTCTCTTCTCTGGTGTGTCATCCAGCGCTCTGAGTGCATTTTCCCAGATGTGTAATGATATACTGCTGTGTTGAACTCACCCCTAACCAGAGAGAGAGAGAGAGAGAGAGAGAGAGAGAGAGAGAGAGAGAGAGAGACTCCAGACAGCTGAACTCACTTAAATGTGTTCCTCGTGTGCCGTAATATGGAAAAGATTTCAGCGCTCTCCCCTCTGCTCACCATAACTGAGCTCAGGTTAACCCTTCAACAGCCAAAACGCTCTGACTTAACTAAACAGGATTAAGGCTCTTACGTGACGTTTGCAAGTCCTGTATCTTTTATCCTAGTTGTGCAAACTGTTCCTCAAACATTTGCATACACACAACAGTGTGTAGATTGCAAACTTCAATTTAACCATTAAAAAAGACCTAGTTGGAAATAGTCAACTTTCTTCTTTTTTTAAAGGGCTATCTGCTAAGGTCTTCCATGCCTCCTACAACTAGGAAGAGTCTAATAGAGTGTAAAAAATGGAGCCATTTCCTTCTGGGGTGTATCAGTTTACTGAAAAATATTCATTGTTGACCATTACAATTACAATGCTATGCAACATAAATACAGTTTTAATCCAGCATATTTCAACAAGAATGTGACTGGCACAGGAGTGCTAGAGCTAAATGCTAATATCAGCATGCTAACCTTCTCACAATTACAATGCTAACATGCTGATGTTTAGCAAGTATAATGTTTACCCCGTTGACCATCTTAGTTTAGCATGTAAGCATGCTAAGTTTTTGCTAATTAACATACAAAAAGCTGAGGCTGATAAGAATGTTTTTCAGGTGTTTGGTCATAAACCAAAGTATTGGACACATTTAACTTTTGATGATTGAACTAGATTAAAAGATAAGGAATCCAAAGCTCATAATTCATCCTGCAGGGGACATGGATATTTGCATGAAAAGGCATGGCAATTTGAGACATTTTACCTAAATTCCACAATTAACCTGCTGTTGGTGATATAGAGCAGTGCTCCACAAACTTTTTACAGTCCTGTACCCCTTCAGACTTTCAACCCTCCAGCTACGTACCCCAACATCCCCCCCCCTGTCACAGTTTTTTCATGTATACTCCCTCTGGGCACCATAAATTCTGTATATAATTTCATGGCAATCCATCCAATAAATGTTGAGATATTTCAGTCCAGACCAAAGAGGTGGACCGACCAACAGACTGACATGGCCCTCCCTGGAGCCATGCATGGCAAATGCAGCTAATGACTGCCTCTGGGTGATGTTAATTTAACAAAAGCCACAACTACGATATGGACAGAAGTTGTTGTGTGGCCACAACATGTATGTGTTACTTCTTGGGGATAAACACATTGATGTATGGATGTGAATATTACTGTAAATATGCTGTAAATGCGATGCACTCATTTTAACAATTTAGAATGATTCTCTGCTTTACTTGAAGGGACAGAAAATGGTAATGAATGGCAGTGGTACTTTTTCACATCAAGGACCCCTAAACTGACACAAATTAGACCACGGACCCCCATCTGATAAGACTTTGTCCCAGGGTCCCCTACCTGACATAATTTTAGCTTTTATATATTTTATTACAGAAAGTGAATGAAACCCATGAGCAAAGTAGTCATACAATCTGTCATTGTGTTACTCATGGATGAAATTATAGTGCAAATAAATTATTCCCCTTTTGTTGGGGACCCCCTGGAACCCCTTTAAGGACCCCTGGGGGGTCCCCGGACCTCACTTTGAGAACCCCTGATGTATGGAACAAGAAAGTAACAATTATTATCTTTAGAATTATGCACTGAACAAATCATTAACTGAATCTAGCTATAAATAATAACCAGTAATAGATGACATTTTTGGAGTAACTAACAAACACTGCAGTATGCCTCAGATTTAATTTATAATTTGTAAAGTTTTCCTCATCGTGGGAACAATGCTTTTGACTTGTATCTCTGCTCCTGAAAAATATGGCCACCAAAACCTTGACTGAACTTTGTCAAAAGATCAACTCCACTCGTTTGCATATTTATGCAGCCTTTCAAAAGCATAAGAAAATATTAAAGGAAAAAATACATATATGGACATTCTCTTGCTCTACACTTATGGGAGTTGTACTTTTTTTCCTCTCTCAAACCACGACTCAGCTCTATCTAGCAATTAACTCCCTGCCGTGGACTCTGGTGACATTGTGCAGGGATATTTCTGTCACGTTTATTATGCGTTAGCTGACCAGACTGTGAGTCATGTGGACACACAGGCAAATCTAACCATGTGTTAGTCGCAGCCAAGGGAGGTTCCCTACTTTGATTTTTCTCCCTTCTGCCTTCTACTTTTTTGCATTTCTCACGTTCTTTCTCATCACTTGAGCCTTTTCTTTGATAGACATGTTTTGGGGGAATTGTCTTTGCTTCAATTTTGATAAATCTTTTAAAGTATGCAAGTAAGATGCAAAAGATTTTTTTTCTTCTCAAAGGTGATTGTTAAGTGTATCGCCAGTGAAAGGCCTATTCCCTGTGACTCAACTTCTCCACCATGCTCGCTTGTGTTTCCTGACACATATTTATACTCTCCTTTACCCCTACCCCTCACTCCCTCACTGCACCCCTCCCCAAGCTCACATTAGACTAGCTCTTCAATAACCCCGCCTCCATGCAGCTCAAGTCTAAAAGTTCAAGAGATATATTCCAGTGGAAACAGCCTGCAGATGTGGTAACCTGAGGGAGCAAAGGCAGACAGGGAGGAGGAGAGACAAAAAAGAAGAGATGGCGGAAAGGCAGGGGGAGACACTGAAATGATACAAGAAACAAGGGGTAGGAGGGAAAACAAGAAATGAAGGAAGGGGAATGAAGAAGGGAATGAGCGAGAAAAGGCGTTACATAGGCCTACACATAGACACATCAGAAAATTGGCCAGGGCGTTGTATAATTTGAAGCACTTAAAGTAAATGAGTGCTCCTTAAAAAACACTGGTCTGTCTTTTACTAGTTCTCCCCAATTCCTTCCTTCCTGGGTGCTACAGAGTCATTCAGCAGGGTGAATAATGCCAGTGGCCTCAGCATGCTGATATGCGCTCAGGCCTGTCGAGCCAACAAGAGAGCTGAATTCTTTGACTCAGCCAGCCTTTTTGATCGTCTTGCTTAAAGACCTGAGCAAGTGCCAGCAGCTTCCACGTTCTCCTCAATGTCTAAAAGGAGCTAAATATATATGACTGACTAGACTAGAAGCATTGATGTGAGCCTGATGTGTTTAAGTCATTACAAACTCATGTTGTGCATCCCAGAAAACTTTATTTCTAGTCGAATCCCCAAAGATACAAAACATGTCAAGCTGAATTTGGCTGAAATGTGTATTAAATGATGCACACGACACCTAGAATATTTTTCTTTGATGGGATGGTGCCGCCAATAATAACACCAATTTGGGCTTAACTTTTGACTTTACTACTTGGTTAGGTTTAGGAAAAGATCATGGTTTGGGTTAACATAAGTATGCACGTGAGTACATAAGTTAAGTACGTTAAGAAGGCTACGTGATGTATGTTAAGTTTGTTAACTAAGCTACTTGATGCAAATTAGGATTATATATTTACGTATTTTGTCTTAGGTATGTAAGTTGAAAAAAGGTCAATGTTGACTTTTGGTTTCACACGGGACACAAACAGCAGTCTCCTGAGTGAAAGTCCCATGTTTGTTTGACCCCCCCATCTTACCACATTCAACGACAACCAATCAATAAGATATATAACTACCTGTGACCCACTTGTGCTACACTGTAAATTACTCAAATGTAGTTCAGCAAAAGTTAGTTACGCTTTAAAAATGTCACTAAGTTTAACATGATACAGTAGTTTTAATGAAAAGTTGAAACAAGTCAATACAGAATATATAGCCTAGTATATAGGCTACAATTTGAAAGTGTGGAATAAAATTGTTTTAACAACCTTAAAGGGGGGAATCACGTGTCTTGCTTAGAGTAAGATGAGAAGATGGATACCACTCTCATATCTGTGCGGTAAATATGAAGCTACCACCAGCTAGATGGCTTAGCTAAGCTTAGCGCAAAGACTGGAAACATGGGAAAACAGCTTGTCTGGCTCTGTCCAAGGGGACATAACTACTTGTAAAACTACAATGTGTCATTTTTACACTTAAGTTTTTGTACATGTTAAACAAACAAAATATATCTTAAATATAAAATATTACTTTCCTGATCTTTAGAAGGTACTGGTAGGCGGGGTTTGTTATCCTTTAACAGAGCCTTCCTTTAATCTTTATGCTAAGCTAACCAGCTGCTGTCTTCATGATCAAGCTGACCAATTACAGGCAGGCCAAGTGGGTCACTAGAAATCAATATCTGGTGGCTCAGGACTCTGACGTGCTAGTTGGTGCCAGGATGTAAAAATAATCTCTAATCTGATTCCCATTGTACCACCAGACACTCCACATCTTACATAAAAATGCGAATTTATTATTTAACAAATACATTTTTTCTTATAGACAAGCTGAAATTCTCAGTTTCTAGTTTTCCAACAGTATTCGTGTGTGGAACGTTTGTTCAGAGAAGAAAAAGAGAAATACTGCCTGGAATATAGGCTGTAATTTGAAAACCTCAACCGCCCCTAGATGTCTGCTGATCTGTGTGTGTGTGTGTGCGAGCGCATGTGTGTGTGTGTGTGTGTGTGTGTGTGTGTGTGTGTGTGTGTGTGTGGGGCCCTAATTAGGACTTCTCTCTCTCTTTGTGTGTGTGTGTGTGTGTGTGTGTGTGTGTGTGTGTGTGTGTGTGTGTGTGTGTGTGTGTGTGTGTGTGTATCACAGAGTGCAGTGTGTCTGAACTTTTTTATCTATCACTCTCTGCTGCCTTCAACCTTCAACCATTTTTTGATCTTTTCACATCTTTGTCGTCTCGCTCTTTGCTTCAATCGGTAAAAGGATTATAGGTGTGTGTGTGTGTGTGTGTGTGTGTGTGTGTGTGTGTGTTCTTTTTTAACTATATTCGTGGGGTCCAAAAACCGGGAGTCCAGTATACTTGTGGGGTCCGGACAGCTTTGTGGGGCCAAAATGCTGGACCCCACAAGTTTAAAGGGCTGTTTGAGAGTTAAGACTTGGTTTTAGGATTAGGGTTAGAATTAGGTTATGATTAGGGTGAGGGTAAGGGTTAAGGTTAGGCATTTAGTTGTGATGGTTAAGGTTAGGGTAAGGGGCTAGGGAATGCATTATGTCAATGACGGGTACCCACAAAGATAGTGCCACGCACTACTGTGTGTGTGTGTGTGTGTGTGTGTGTGTGTGTGTGTGTGTGTGTGTGTGTGTGTGTGTGTGTGTGTGTGTGTGTGTGTGTGTGTGTGTGTGTGTGTGTGTGTAGCCCTCCTCTTTAATCACTAACTCTCTCTTTCTCCCTGCTCCAACTCTAAACTTCCTCTACAGACAGCTGCCGGTGTCTGAGTGTGTGGGCCACATAAACCCATACCACTCACTTTATTTTACAGTAGAAACATATGGACGGACAACATTGTTCAGAATCAGATTGCCCATTTTTAAATTGCAGGTGAGATGCAATTTCCTGGTATGGTTCTGGTATCCTTATCTCCTTGAAGGAAGGGGTCATTACAAATCTTTACTCTGATAATGATCCTGTTTCACCAGGTGATGAGGCTATGGCATATTTCATTTCCTAGATTATATGATAATCTTGCACAAAACATTTGTATACATTTGTATATATATATGTTTGAAGATACTGACATTCAGTAGATGTTTTTCATGCTTCAAATCATGTCATTTGAAGTGTTACCATCTGATCCTTTCTGTAATTCATAGCCTTAAATGACATGATAACATCAGATATACTCTGGTGTTTTGCTATCAAGGATGCAATTGTTAAATTTCCATCCAAGCATACAGCAGTTGATCAAATCTTGTTTCTTCCTAATCTCACTGGTCGTGTGCTCTTTTCCTTACCACTGACAGGTGGACAGCCACCCCCGACACGAGAGGATCCACTCCACCCATAATCCTTAGCACTTTTTTCCGCATCAGAATGGAAACATGAGACACAGCGAGTGAGGTCAGTGAGGAAACAACTTCAACAAGCCAATCGCAGGGCAGCACATCTGGAGGAATCTGTCTGCAGGCCCAGCTGGCAGCTGGCAGCACTATGGGAGACAGCAGAGGAAAGGAGCAAGATGTTATAGATTCAAAATGGCTGAGAGAAAGGAATAAATCTTGTTTGATTTTATTTAAGCTGATTTCACTTGTGCTCTTCACCACTGTAGCATTCTTATTTTATGAATAAAAACATGGCTGAGGAACAGTACACTTTATAGGCAGGGATTTCTCTTGTCACTACATTTGACTTCGACGAGAAGTTAAATTGGGAAAAGTTTTGTCTGCCTGTACCGTATGTAACTGTTACCCAGGAGAACACTGACATTTGTTTGAATAAATACTTGAATAACGTAACCTAAACTAGCTGTCTGCTCCCAGTGATTAATTGAGCCACAGGATACCCCCACATTCTTGAGGGAAAGAGGCTTTGTCTACTACAAAAAAAAAAAGTCTAAACATTTGCAATACAGTTATTTGTAAATGCATAATCAGATAACAGTGAGTGCCTTGAAACTTTAAACTCAAGTTGAATTGAAACAGCTTTTTATTGATTTGCATCTGCTGTCATGTTGGTGACCCTTTACTTTAAGAGCTAAATTGATTTTTCCTTTTTTCTTCTAATGTTTTTTTTTAAGATAATCATGTTTTTGAATGTCTACAAAGAGCAGCTATTCACTGGGATAAAACACACTGTTTCATGTGAAACGTGGTTGAATCAAGAGAAAAGAAAGTCCGATGATGTGGAGCTTTGCAGCCATCTTTGATTTCCTACGCTGCCTGTCTGGTCTCTCCAGCTACCTCAAGGCTTCAGCTCCTCGGCAAACATGGGAATGTAACTCTGCAATGAGTGGGAGCTATGCCATCTTTGAAACACATTTCATCTCACTCTCCCCTCCCCTTCTTTTTTTCTGATTCGACTCAGGGAAGAGTTGAGGTGAAGTTGTTGGGAGTGTCCATCAATTGCTTTTTTTCTGGCTCAGAAGGGGGAGGAGGAAGGAGAACTGGCCTGTCTGTGGGCAGTAGGCAAAGAAGAGATGTGCACCTATTTGGGATAGAGCAGTCAACTGTAATATACCAGAACCTGGATATAACCTTTATCGTCTCTATATTCTTTTAGAGTGGCTGAAATAGTTAGTGCTAGTGCACATACCTGTACTATGTTGCAAAACAGAGCTTTAGAATACATAACAGATGATAAAGCCATTCAGAAACAAGCTTTTCATCATTATGAACTGCAGTAATGCCTAGGAAAGTGTCCATTCATGAGGTTTAAAGTGGATCTCCTTTTCCTTTCCTCTTGTAATAATTTGCCTGACGGACACACTCCTTTACTTATTAAGTGTTTATTGATGCAAATCAATCTCCATGAAACAAATGTAGAAAAGGTATTGGTGATTTAAGAAAGATCACAACTATTTCTTTATTGAGTATAGGGTGCAGCAAATATCCTTTATGAGGGGCAGAATACGATTAGGGGGAATAGGGAGGTCATTATTTGCATCACTGATTGAACTTGAAGAAATCATGAACTGATTTTCCTGGTTTATGCCTTCATAATCAGAAACCTTCTCCCATTTCAATCATAGGTTCTCAAAAATATGTACTATTTGAACATCTTCTCACTGTGATCATTCCTCCTGTGACTTGAAATATTGTGAATTTATTCTTTAAGCCAGCCAGGACACAGGGCTGCCACTGTGTCATACTGTTGTTTTAGTGGTCAATAGATGCTTTCTGTTAATAGTGTAAATGCAAGTGTTTAAGCACTGAGTGCATCACTGCGTTTGTTTTAGGAATATTGTTATGCTGTGTGCTTTACTCACTGGAATTATGTGTGATATAAGGCAGTATGAGGGCCATGCTATGTGTTGTTGGAGAGGTAGTAGAATAGATGACATGTCTGGTCATGCGGGCAGGTATCAGAGGGAGAGACAGAGAGAAAGAGAGAGAGAGAGAGAGAGAGAGAGAGAGAGAGAGAGAGAGAGAGAGAGAGGTTGAAACTAGAGCTCTTCTTCACACCTGTCTTTTTTCAGTCTAAAGCTTCAAGTAAGCCAATGCTGAATGTGAATCACTAAATTCCACTGATAGGCTTTTGCAGAGTAAAGACTTTAGTGCTTTTATTCTAATTCTATAAACTATAATCGATCGATCTAAACACACAGGTGGATTGTTTAGGAAGTGATTGGTGCTTGTGGTTTGCACTTGTGTGGAGAAGAAAATTAAATATGACACAAAATCTTCTCGGTTGCATGATGGATAAAGATAGTAGCCACGTTATAAATAAAATAACAAAGTTGCCACGACAGTTTCTTCAAAAGCAATAGAAGAATAAGGCTGAGATGGGAGAAATGTTTCAAAAAGTCCGTGCGTATAAACGGCCCAGTAAAAGTCCAATCCAATAAACTCCAATAAATCAACAATCATTCAAAAGATAATACTATACACGGTGTCTAAAAGTTATTTTCCCCAATTAAATCCAAAGTGGAGAAGACTTGGGCCCTCTCGGTGCCAACTAATGCCCACCGACTTGCACTAAAACGGGCACATTTTACGCACAAACCTAAACTGCGCGCAAGGTTGAATACCCGGCTCCCGGATCTCAGTACTGACACTAC
The DNA here is from genome assembly GCF_031162955.1 of Sander vitreus. Taxonomy (NCBI): domain Eukaryota; kingdom Metazoa; phylum Chordata; class Actinopteri; order Perciformes; family Percidae; genus Sander; species Sander vitreus. The sequence continues at coordinate 18,162,689 of NC_135868.1, forward strand.
GGATTCAATGCAACCCGTTACAGAGGGAAAACGCGTAGGCCTTCTTCTCCCTTTTAAACGTCGACGCTGTCCACGTCCTCAAAAAGAATGGATCTAATTAAAACGTTGCACTCGTCATCATCGCCAAAGCTTTGCCAAACGGGTTCTGGTGGAGTGGAGGCTGGGAGATGCAGCACCACATGACTGAGTCTGAGCTGGAGAGGGATGGGAGTCAGATTGGGTTTCTCTTCTCTCATTGGCCGGTGGGCTGACTTTTGACACGCAGACCAGGGACCCTCCTGCCATATAAATAGGCCTGATAGAACTTTATTATTCTAGCATCACGGCAGCCGGTTTCTGCTCAGTTTGGAGTTACTCTTGTCACCACAACTGTATGCCTGCTTGAAGGAGGTTTAAAAACAGGGCTTAAGCAGCACAAGGAGTCTGCATGTCTGCGTAGACATGCTCAGCTTTGTGGATACTCGGATTCTGTTGCTGCTTGCAGTAACTTCATACCTAGCGTCATGCCAATGTAAGTTTGAATATCTGCTCTTTTCTGTGATGGATATTTTTTCTCGGGTCCCACTGCTTGAGGATCTTGCGCTTTGGCTTTTGTTTGGGACTTACATGAAGGTCAACCTGAAGACAGCTCAAAGCACTGCAGAATAAAGCTCAACGGATTGAGCTCATGCAGAGGATTTTTCACTTTTTTTTTCCAAGGATACAATTATTTTATATTTGATTAGTTTCCAAGAGAGGGAGAATTTGCACTCCAGAAAAAAAGTTTTCTCGCTTTGAAAGAGACCTCTAAAGTAGTCGGCCTAGTGTCTTTTCAGAACTTTTAATTCACGTGGAGTCATCAAAATAGGCTAAATGTGAATTTTCTTTGAGACAGGATGAAAAAACTTTGTGGGGCGTTGTACATATTGTTCCATCCGGACGTCCAGCTAATGAGGCTTCAATATAGGAAACAGTAATGTCTCCCCCTGGTGGCCATGGGTGCAAACATCTACTTGGCACAATTAGATGTTCTCCTCTTTGAGTTAAGGAGAGATAAATCTGTTTATCAAAAAGCAGAAATTAGACTAAATGCTTACATATTATAGTATTTCTAGATTTCTGATCAACTAAATAGCCTCGTCCATGACTTTCTTTACAGTTGCAGTTTACTGCCTAATGTATCATTATTTAAGTCACAAAATGATTTAAAGACAAGATCTGCATTGAAGTTAAAGCTTCTTGGCTTCTTTTTCATTATTTTAGTACATTAAATGGAGAGATAAGTAGTCACACATCACATTGAATGTCCAAGTGCGCCGCCTTGTGGTCATGATTAGACGTGACGAGTTAGAGTTCATGGGGAGGTCCCAGCTGTGCCAACCCCACCCATGACCAGCTGATGTCCACATGCAACAAAGTGTGGATGAGAGAAACAAACATTAGCCATGAATGAAGGATGCGCTCATCAGATAGTCAAAACTGTTTTACAAATTTGGATAGTAGAATTCAGTCTATTTATGCTCAAATTCACCCATTTTTACCACAAAATCAGAAAACACACCTCTTAATAATAATTCAGCAGAAATCAGAACAAGCATCAATTACAGATGTCATATGTCCTACAATACAAGTGGTGTAGTTATAATCTTGTTTGCAGTAGCAGGCCAACTATTCCTCTCCCAAGGGCATAAACTACCTGTTCAGGCATGTTAGCAGCCGGATCCTTACTATCTGGAATGCTATTGAACACTGAAATTCACATTTGTTACGTTTGTTAGACAGTTTAGAGACGTTTCGCATGCAGAGATCTCAGCTGCACTTTTAGGAATGAGCTGGGACTTGTGCTACAGCAACCAGATAGGAAATAAACAATGTGGGAAGGATAGTTGTTTTAGGCATGTCAGAAGGATTTGTTCAACATTTCGCATACTGGTGATAAGTGCAGTTATGTTCTGACAGTCCTGAACTCTGACACTTTTTTTAAGCCCCAGATGACGATTAAGGCCTTCAGAACACACAAGAAGTGCAGCTTTCTGTTTCAAAAAATTTGTGAAGAAAATTTAAACGTGGGATTATTAGACTCAAACATTGTCCCACATGAAGGCATACAGTGTTGTTTCTGCATAGTGTAGTTACAGTCCAGTGTGTACATTTTGATATATTTTGTTGTCATGGCAAAGGAAAACCACAACCTTTTTCATTTGATACAGAAAGAGGTTAATTCAATTAAACAGAATAGAGATAGATTGAAATGACATTGTTTCTTTTTCAGTTGACTGTTCATGTTCTAACGGAGTATTCCCTCTTCTCTCCCCCACCCTCATTTTTGCCTTCTTCCTCCTCCTCATCTCTCCAACTCCACAGACTCGGTTAGTCCACATGCATGAAATCACGAAAGCAACATTTCTTAATGATAGCTTTACCTTGTCTCTTTGCTTCTTTTATCTTCCAAATGCTGTGAAATATTCCATGAAAGGAAGACCTCTCAGTTGGTCTTGACCATTTGAGCAATCTCAACGATGGCAGAGCATTTCATTTAGGAATTTCTGCCCCCGAACTAAGTTATTTCTTGCAGTTTTCTCCCTTCCTGTCCATTAATAGGTGAGGGTCCTATTGGCTAAAGTTTGTGTCAATGAAAGCTAAAACCGCAGCTCTGAGGCACCCTTGGGGCCTGGTACAAAGGATCCTTTCTGAGGGGCAGAAGGAGGTTTGCCCCTGACAGCTGGCTTTGGGTCAGTTTGGAGTCTCCATCTGCTCCTTGATTAGGATTTGATTTTGATTCACGAAAGCTGATCTCAGACCAGTAAGGAAAAAGGCTGAGAATTTCAGCTCAGATAAAACTTAAAATTATTGAATTGTTATCCATCAGTGTAAGACTGAGGCCCCTATAATGTAAGACAAACATAGCCTGATTCTGTTTCTAATTGAGATTGCCTAAATCAGCATGGTGTGTAGCATTTTAATGTTTTAAAGATGTTGTACGCTGTGTGGTTCTGGTAACCTTTTAGAACTGTATTTGTTCCATGGACTAACATTCTCTTAATGCTTAGAGGTTGTTGAGTCTGGCATGGGGACGCTTCATTTAGCATCTTTGTGCACATGTTGATCATCTATATCACATGCACATTGCTCTGCAGTGTTTTCATTTTAATTCCTGTATCTGCATGAGCATGTTTCATCTCTCATTGTGACAGTATCATATCGTATTTTGCTTAGCTATTTCTTACAGTGGCCACTCATCATCATGCTTATGCAAAAGATAAGAGAGCTGAATGTTCGATATAGCCTGAAAAGACTGAATAAATAAATTCTACATTTATTTATCTTCTTTTCTATTTAGGGAAGCGCGAAGGTGAGCACATAATGTTTGTTATTGTCTGATAAAGGACACATAAAGCATAGTTTAGATTGTAAAAAGGTCAAAGGGCATCTTAATGGTGTCTAGTCTAATCACTGAAATGTGTTTTAACTTGCTTACCTGTAAGGTCAAGTTTGTTCACACACCAGTACCAGGCCATTAAATATGATTCATATCTGTTTTTCTGTGCTTTTAGTTACATTTAGTGTAGTTTAGATTAGAAACCTTCCTTGCTAGAGGAACAGTTAGGAACTCATGCTGCTAAAGCCAGTACCAGATCATTGAATATAATTCATATCTGTTTTTTTGTGCTCTTAGTTACATTTAGTGTAGTTTAGATTAGACGCCTTCTTTGCTAGAGGAACAGTTAGGAGCTCATGTTGCTAAAGCAGCAAGCAGAGTCTTCTGCTCTGTGTTTTGGTCTGACTGAGTGATTCTTCTGCTGCAGGGTCCCAGAGGAGACAAAGGACCTCGAGGTGACAGGGTAAGCTGAAGTGAAATTCTTCTTCCCTCGATCAAACAACTGTTATCAAATATGTAATTTAAGCATTTTAATGTGGTATTTATTTTCTGCGAGTTTGGCGCAGTGTTTGTTGACGTCATTTGACTTTCTAACCTCAGTAGACCACACCCCTTTGTTTACATCACCCATAGGCCCAAGTGTTTACAGACAATAATAGTGATGTGAATGGATGTGATTGGTGTGATTTAAAACATTGACCTTATTTATTTTGCTAACAATTTTTTTTTTAAAGTAGTTTCTCCCACTTAAGTTATGTCTGCTCATCATGTCTTATAATCACACAATTTGCTACATCAGTGGTCGAGCTTCATCTGTGTATCTAATGTTTCAGTTCATTTACTGTATGAAATAGAATAATCTGAGAGTCACAGGAAACCATCTTATCAGCATGCTGTTTATTCCATAGCAGTGTTGACTCACTATATCATCTGTGTTTTACAGGGTCCTAAGGGCCCAAATGGAAGAGATGGCAAACCCGGGCTCCCTGGCCCCGCTGGCCCCCCTGGCCCCCCTGGACTTGGAGGAGTAAGTCCACTGTTCATACTCTCAAAATAAGCAGCTTGGCTTCGCTGTGTATATCCTATAAGAGGTCCAAAAACTATGACGATAATGCAGTTCTAGCTGGGGTTTGACTTATTTCTAATGATGCAAACTATGCAGGGAAAAAAGCATTGAAATTGTCTGTTTGATGTGTGTATTTGACTCATTCAGGGCTGCAGGCCGTGATTCTGTGCAGTGATCATAATCACCCTTGGTGCTCTGTTTGTTTTTATGTTGAAATGGAAAAGTATTGAATCTTATTAATGACGTCATTACCCGTGACCTTTGTCCTTTACCCATTTGTCACTATGGTTCAGCAGGTAGCACACAGATAATATACAACAAGGTTACTATTAGTGTTAGTTCAATCTCTTTTAAGTCTTCAAACTCTAAACAAAGAAGTAGGATGCTCATTTGCATTTTACGGTAAATCATTTTAATGCACCACCTTGATATAATTTTCTGTATAATATACATTCATTACATTTCATGTATTCATAATGATAACTGCTCGAAACAGTGACTACTGCTATTTATTTGAACTGGATCAATTATCTGCTTGTCCAATAGTCCTTATATTATTAAAAGTTTCTCATTATGACTTATTCATCTTGTGTTTTTTTTTCCTTCTGTTTATCAGAACTTTGCTGCTCAGTATGATGGTTCAAAAGCTCCCGATCCCGGCCCTGGACCCGCGGTGAGGCCCCTCTCCATCTGCCACACAGCACTATTCATCTATACCTTCATTAAATAGATACAGACTTCACAGTTATTTTGTGTGTGTCTTTACATCCTTACTTATACATAAATACTTATGGTCTGTGATAAGATACTTATATCTCACACCTGATTCCGGTGCTGATGCAGTTGCAATCACACTCATGACAAAGTGCACCAGCGTAGATTAATTTAGTGTTGATGCACAATATGTACAATTAACTTATTTCTCCTTTTCAGGGTTTGATGGGACCTAGAGGCCCTCCCGGACCTCCTGGACCCCCTGTAAGTTCACACACCCACTGCAAATTCAAACTATGGGGTGATTGGATCCAACTTGACCATTTGTCCATACCCATAAGCTCATTCTGCTGTTGCTATGTTGTTTATATGAAGACTAATCGCCTCTTATCATCATTCAACAGGGAGCTCAGGGACACACCGGACACCCTGGTGAGCCCGGAGAGCCTGGACAGACTGTAAGATTATCCTCCAAAACTATTTACAGCTATTCAAATTAGCATGGGTTTAGAACTGCTTTGGAATCACTTCCTTGTCAGACTTACCCATGTGATGCCACCATCTTAAATGGTTCTCAAATGTTCTCTGTTTTTCTTCCCAAGGGCCCCCTCGGTCCTCGTGGCCCACCTGGACCCCCTGGCAAATCTGGAGAGGACGTACGTATACATTTGTGTTTCTACAAACACTTTTCAGAGGCTACTTTTGTTCACAAGTCCTGTAAAGGCTTAGTTTTTTTACCTTCTGTCTTATAATGGATTTGAGTTATTACTGTAGATTATTGCAGCTACAATGTCAAACGGTAACACCTTTTTCCTGACTCGCAGGGTAACAACGGAAGACCTGGTAAGCCCGGAGACAGAGGAACCCCCGGCCCACAGGTAAAAGATGCTCTCCAAATCAAGGAGAATGAAACAAACAGATACAAAACAGACATCTGAACTGTAAATGTGGAGCATGTCTCAGTAATATGTTATTTATTTTGAATTGCAGGGTGCTCGTGGATTCCCCGGAACCCCTGGACTCCCAGGAATGAAGGGACACAGAGTGAGTGCTGATATTTTCCTCTGCTTGACCGGAACTTTACCTGCCCACTGGCTTGAAGCAAGCAGAACCTGCTCTAAAACTGAAATAATGGCAGAAGAGCTACACCTGTGCTGTGTGGACTAAAATTATTATTATTTGTGGAGCATTGTGCCCCATAACGAGCCCCACTGGGAGCGATTATGGACCTAACTTCCTTTTGTTCTGCCTCCTGAGATGCAAAGTGGATTTCATACAGAGCTTAATGGCTGCCATTTAAGATTTTTAGTCCCTGTTTTGCATGAAAATTTAAAGTAAACATCCTGGGAAAGCACCTTTGTCAACAGACAAGCTTTCTTAATGTCCCACCACTACTGATACTTTGAATGTCTTCTTGTCAATATGTCTTCTTTTGAAAGGTCAAACAAGCATATGTTGTGTTTATTCCACATACTGATTCCTTTGATAATTGGATTTATCTCACGAGGATCCCCGTCTCCACACTTTGTCCCTAATCTCTTTTTATCCCTTATAAACATCTTCCATCATCGCTCTCTTTCTGTGTTACAGGGTTACACTGGTCTGGATGGACGCAAGGGAGAGAATGGTGGTGCTGGCGCTAAGGTAAGGAGGTTCACCTTCCTCATGACTGTAGCAACAAACGTTCCTACTGAGTACTTAATTTCATGTAGGATCCCAGTTTTTCTCCTATTAATGTTGTGTCAGCCTACTGATACATTTGGGGTTATAATTTAGAGTAATGCAGTTTCTGCAAGAATGAGTGTATTTCAAATAGGATAGTTTTTCTAGGTAACTAGAAGCCAACTGGCTAACACTGGTGCATTGACTAATGTGCATTGTCCTAATAAATAAATCTTAACTCTTAAATAATAAAACACACACACCAAAATTCAATTTAGCTAGCATTACCAATACTTTGTCAGGGTTTTCACCTTCCTTGTCACAATAGAATTTCTCTATTTGACCTGTTAACCTCGGACCTTGAGTCACTTTGCTCCAGATAACTGATCACCCTAATCCCCCTTCTCCTGTCTCTCCTTTAGGGTGAGCCTGGTGCCCACGGAGCTGCTGGAAGTCCTGGACTGGCTGTACGTTTTTCATTGAGTTCAGCATTTATGCACAAAATTTCATCTTTGGTGTTACACATCTGCAGTAAAGACACTTTTCTCATCTCTGTTGTTTTTTTGTGTATCCTCCCTTTAGGGAGCTCGTGGTATGTCTGGAGAGAGAGGCCGTGCTGGCCCTGCTGGCCCTGCTGGTGCCCGTGGTGCTGATGGCAACGTTGGACCCGCTGGCCCTGCTGTGAGTATTGGCCCTTTGAACTCAAGATGTATCATCAAGATACCTATCCAGAGACTACTTTGTGATTGGTATCTTATTGTATAAATAATAATGTGTAATATAATATCAGAGGAAGGAGTAATTATGCCACAGAATGTTGATTATATAATTGCACCCATATAAGACAAACTTTGACCTTAATGTGAGTTCTTATCTTTATTACATATATCCTGATGTCATATCTGCTGTTCTTCTACCCAAGGGTCCCCTTGGAGCTGCTGGTCCCCCAGGTTTCCCCGGTGGCCCCGGACCCAAAGTAAGTGTGATGTCACTTCCCGTAGCATTTACTGTTCTTTTGGCAACACATCCTCCCAGAGATGTTCATGTTTTCAGATCATCAAAGGAGACAATTCTCAATACCATACAGTATAAGCATGTCTCAGACAAATTAACTCTATGTCACCATCTGTCATTGTTCACCATCCCAATAGCTTCTTGCATACTATCCCCATGGGAATAGTTTGTACATGTAACATACATAGTCATACATAGTCAACATAGTCACTCAAGGCCGTTTATATTCATAATGAAAATACCATTGAAACAAATGCATACCAACACATCCATTATCATGATGTCATTATTTGATTATGGATGTATTTTTGTCTTTGACAGGGAGAGATTGGACCTGCTGGAGCTACTGGCCCAAGTGGAGCTCAGGGAGCAAGAGGAGAGCCCGGTCTCAATGGTGCTGTTGGCCCCGTCGGTCCCGCTGTAAGTATACAAAGATGTTTCCACTTAGACTCCCAAGTTACCTTCCTGGAAAAATTATAAGCAACAACATGTATTTTATTTAGTACTTAATTTTGTCTTGATTGTTCAATAAATCAATAAATCAATCAATAAATGATTTGCATTGATTTGTCTTTGGAAGTTGTGCAATTGCTATCCATGAATTTGTCCCTTAACTGATTCCTCAAGTTTAGTAAATAATCCTTTATATATTGTCATTTACTGTAGTTACTTTGGGTGATATTTTCACATATTCCATATTATGCTCTAGAGTGTACTTGGAATGGATTTTTCAGTCCGAATGTTTTAGTTATTTTGATACGATTTCCTAATTTCTTTTTTCTTTCCCTGTAGGGTAACCCTGGTGCTAATGGTCTGAATGGAGCCAAGGGAGCTGCTGTAAGTACTCAAGTTGTACTATTAAAGCATAAACAGGTCAAAGGTCAATTAGGGTCAGAGGTTATAACAATTAGGCCAATGCCATGCTGAACACATAACACATAAATAGGTTGTTGAAATCACAGAACATGATTTAATTTGACTGATTGCAGGATGCAGTTTTTATTTTTCTATTACAACTGAATATAATATAATCTCTTAATTAATTGTGTGTGTATATATATATTATTGTATATTATATTAAAAAAGTATTTGATGATAAAGGCAAAACACCCGGACCTGGTGAAGAGATCAAATAAAGACAGTATTTCAAGTTAGGCTTGAGTGATGCTCACCTGTCCGTCTTGGTTGTTATTTAGGGCACCCCTGGTGTTGCTGGAGCTCCTGGCTTCCCTGGACCAAGAGGAGGACCTGGACCCCAGGGCGCTCAGGGTCCTGCTGGACAGAGAGGCCTTTCTGTAAGTACACAACCAACTCACAAATATTCACAAAAAACATACCTATCCAGCATGCAGATGTACCTACACACAACGCATACTGACACAGAAACACTCACAAATGATTGTACACAGATGATAGATCGTTTCAATAATTGTGTCTGCTTATCTCTTTTAGGGAGATCCTGGTGCTCAGGGTGTTAAGGGAGATGGCGGACCCAAAGGAGAGCCTGTAAGTTCACATCCAGATCCTGTTCTTTTTGTTTAAAATGTCACCAAACTGAATCTGAAGACCTCTGAATACTGTGTTTATGACTGCTGTCCTTCAACTTCTCTGTTGCCTTCCTCAGGGTAACGCTGGACCTCAGGGACCCCCCGGACCTCAGGGTGAGGAGGGCAAGAGAGGACCAACTGGTGAGCTTGGTGCCACTGGACCTGCTGGAAGCCGTGGAGCTAGAGTGAGTACCAGACCACCGTCTCTGATGGGTGGTGTTGTGCCCATATGATTCCATATTCAGAGCTCCGTTTCTTGGATCCCCTGCTAATGCCTGTGTGTCTCTTACAGGGAAGCCCTGGCAGCCGTGGTATGCCTGGTAGTGAGGGAAGAACTGGCCCAGTTGTGAGTCTTCAATGAACAAGATCTAATTCCACCAACATTTAATTACACTGATGAGAAGCCTGACTATGTTTTACTTCCAAATATAGTCAGCGTTTAGTCACAAGACGAAACTTCCTCCTCATTTCTCTTGGACCTCTTTGTCTCCTCGTAGGGCATGCCCGGTGCCCGTGGTGCCACTGGTGCTGCTGGACCTCGTGGACCCCCTGGAGATGCTGGCCGCGCCGGAGAGTCTGGCCCAGCTGGTCTCAGGGTGAGTCTTTTGCTAAGTTCTGTTTTTGTCAGAGGGATATGATCTCTGTTTATTCTCTGAGTCTAGTTTAAAGGCAGAATAGGCCTGTGGCAAATTGGAATAGCTGAGTTACAATAGCTTGGAGCAGTAATGCTGTAATGGCTTTAGTACGAGGCTATTGTGTGATGTAAATTTGCCTTGTGTGCATGATTCAACCCAATATTTTGTTGAAAGATAGTTGGCCCAAGGGGTCAGCTGTAACATTTCAAATGAATGACAATACATGCATCTTAATGACTGATGTGTGCGTTGTACAGGGTCTCCCAGGAAGCCCTGGAAGCTCAGGACCCCCAGGAAAGGAGGGACCCTCTGTGAGTAAATCTGAATTTTACACTGAAATTTATAAATTTAATATTAATAATCTTCACAGACTTTACGTCAGGACACAGATATTCACATCATTCTCATTCTGTGCTGTTTATGATATTAACTATACATAGTATTTGCTCAAATAAATGCAATTAACATGACTTCCTGCTATACTTTCTGTTTTCTCCTCCAGGGCCCCGCTGGACAAGATGGCCGCACTGGACCTCCCGGCCCAACCGGACCAAGAGGCCAGCCCGGAAACATTGGTTTCCCCGGACCCAAAGGACCTTCTGTAAGTAGAAATAAAGCCAAGACTGAAAGATTAGCATTTGGAACTACATCCTGTTTTGTTTTGTTTTTCAAGTTTGTCATGACCTGTGCTTAACCTACCTCATACCTCCTTTAGGGTGACGCTGGCAAGCCTGGAGATAAGGGAGCCACTGGTCCCACTGGTCTGAGAGTAAGTCAAAAAATACCCAGAATGTGTTTAATAAAGTAACTCATTGATAAAATGTTTTAACATGATTTTTCAGCTCTATTGTCAGTTCTTATAACATGTCATTGTGTTCCTAGGGACTCCCTGGACCTGATGGCAACAATGGAGCCACTGGCCCAACTGGACCCGCTGTAAGCATCCTTATATACATATACACATCTGTTCGGACAAATACTTACAACATTTATGATGTGATTTTGGTACTATAACCATCAGTGTGCCATTTTTAACATTGGTCTTCTCTCTTTCTCTTTACAGGGCGGCCCTGGTGAGAAGGGAGAGCAGGGAGCTGCTGGAGCTCCTGGCTTCCAGGTTCGGATCCATAATCTATTTCTAATTCTCTGCTCGTTGTAAACAGAGCTAAGAAAATGTTTAAAAAAAAATCATGTTCAAAAACATAAAAGTGCCCAAATCAGAGCAAATTCAGTCTAATTGCAATTCCATTGTAGCTACACAACCTACTGTATCTTCCTGAGCTAGATAGCAGTAGCTGCAAAAATAGCGCTGTTGAGTTCATTGGTCCTGATGTTGCGGCTTGATGTTCTCAGGGTCTGCCTGGACCCGCTGGAGGGCCTGGGGAGGCTGGCAAGCCCGGAGAGAGAGTAAGTAACACACAAACACACTTCCACCATGTTGCACAGTTTAACCATAGAAATGGTAGAATAAGCAGTACATCTCTAACCCACCTTCATGTCTATAGGGAATCCCAGGGGACCATGGAGTTGCTGGACCTGCTGGTTCCAAGGTGAGTTCCCCAGTCCATGCCTCTGTGCCAAAAGACCCATTATTTTCTAGTAGGCTCACAGGTTGTTTCTCAATTTTAGTAAGATGCCAAAACCATCAAAATAGTCAGAATACAAACAGAATATATCTCTCTTTGTGGCAGATTACATTTGCATGCATATAATAAAACATTACAACAACCGGCTTTGAGTTGCCAAAGACAATACACTGACCCCCTTTGTGTGTTCCTCCAGGGAGAGCGTGGTAACCCTGGTGCTGCCGGAGCTTCTGGCGCTCAGGGACCCACTGGACCCCGTGGACCCGCTGGAGCCCCCGGAAGCGATGGTGGCAAGGTAAGATGATGCCATGGCTGTAAGGACAAAGGTTATAAATAAAATGTTCTTTTGACTGTAATAATCCTGTAGAATCAGAATATATCAGTGCCAGGATATATACTGTATATATATATGTGATATACTGTATTTATGGAAGCATGTGTGTTTAATATGAAAAGAAGCCATAGTTTGTCATGTCTGTTTCCAGGGAGAGCCTGGCGCTGCTGGAGCTGCTGGTGCTGTTGGACACCAAGGACCAGGTGGCATGCCTGGTGAGCGTGGAGCCGCTGGTGTTCCTGGAACCAAGGGAGAGAAGGTAAATTCCAAAAATCTACCACCTGCAAATACAGATTTTAGCCCTCAATATATCTCAGATTTGTTAATCAGAATGTCTTTCTTCTCCAACATTTCCTCCTCCTCTCTCTCCTATAGGGAGAGGCTGGACACAGAGGACCTGAAGGCAATGCTGGCAGAGATGGTAGCCGTGTAAGTAACTCTAATTCTTTTTGAGGCATTTGATATAAAAGTGGTAACCGCTCATTACATTAGTTTGAGTGTAGCAACCAGAGCCTTGGTCTGACTATCCTCTCCCCTCTGTTTCTAGGGTATGCCCGGACCTGCTGGACCTCCTGGACCCACTGGCGCTAATGGTGATAAGGTAATTCTGGGATGTGTGGATATTATTTACCACAAAACAAATGACATAAACCATTAGAACGAAGGTGTTTTAGAAGTAAAATGTAACACAGATTAATTAAGGGTATGGAGATTTTGTTACAACCTAAAAATGGCTGCCTGCCTCCGACATTATTCAAGATGGCTGACAGACTGTCATAGCAGTGACCTACAGTAGAGAACCATCAAGACGTGTTGATGAGATCAAATCACTGTCAAAAATGATCTCTTGCCTGACCAACCCGAATTCATATCCTTGTATATCCCACTTCTCTGTAGGAGAACCCCTGCTGTAGCATTGGATCTGTAGCTAGAACCTCAACACTGCCATCTAATGGCTGTTTTATAATATTATAATAGTACAGCAATGGCTAAACTACAACTTAATTTAAGATAGCAGTGGTGATAATATAATAAATGCAGCAGACAAATGCACAACTTTACATTTTAAATATTAAGGTTATTCTTATTCCACAATCTTTCCTGCATGTTGGCTTATGTAGAGGCAGAAATACAACAATAACAATGATACTATATTTGAATTGTGTTGCCCCAAAAACAGACAAAACAAAACATTATCTTTTGTAGCACTCATATCAGCTGATCAAGTTTTCCAATTGACATATTTTTCTACTGCTAGTAGTACATCTACAGTACAAAAGTCAACAGAAAACGTCTAAAACAATGCTGATGCTGACAAAAGATTTCTCGTGTGTGTGTATGAATGTATGGGTGGATGGGTAGAGTGATGGATGGATGGATGGATGGATGGAACAATGCTAAACTAAAACACTCACTGTTCTGTCCTCCAGGGTGAGAGCGGTGGCTTCGGACCCTCCGGCCCTGCTGGACCTCGTGGAGTCCCTGTAAGTAGCTGTGGCTGACTTCCTTCATTATAACAACACATCAGCTGTTTTACCATATTCACCCTAAATGAGTTGACATAAATACTAGTTGACGATTTTAAGACAACATATAGCTTTGTTATGTGCAGCATAAACATTCTTCCTGACCCGCTGCTTGTTGTCCACAGGGTGAGCGTGGAGAGGTTGGCCCTGCTGGATCTGCTGGATTCGCTGGACCCCCTGTAAGCCAATCACCTTGCAATACAATATGCAATATACTATATAGTACAAAACAAAAACATACACATACACAATTGCCCAGATATTGACCCAACCCCATTACTCTTGCTGCCTACAGGGTGCTGATGGTCAGACTGGAGCAAGAGGAGAGCGTGGACCTGCCGGAGTTAAGGGAGAAACTGGCGCCGCTGGCCCTGCTGGACCCGCTGGACAGTCTGGACCTGCTGTTAGTACCGTTTACACTGGGCATACACACACTTGCATTGCTACTTGGTAAATCTAATCTGATTGGGATAGGTGGGCTTTACCATGACTTAATTTATCAGATATCAGACAGGCTTTAAAATGGGATCAAAATAATACAGTGAGAGCATTCACTTTGACACCACATAGTACTAGCTTTACATTTAGATTATATTAAACCCCTCTAGGATAGAATGTAGGATTGTACTTTATAAACTCAGATGAGATATGAATGATAGTAATATGGAATGGTGTCTGATTTCTTCATCTGTTTTTCTAGGGTCCTTCTGGTGCTGCTGGACCTGCTGGTCCTCGTGGAGACAACGGCCCACCTGTGAGTATTGAAACATCATAGCAGCACACATAAACACAGATTTCATCACTGTTGTACCTGTCACAAACACACACACACTCACTTCACCCCCAACAAGCCTAATTGTCCCTTTCGAATTAATTAAACGCTACTGGAGCATAGTAACTGGAAATTAAATCAAAAAGCTAATGTGCCAATTTAATCAGAAATGTCAAAGTTTTATTTTGAGAACGTTAAATGACGAATTGGCTTGTTGTTGGATTGTTAGTTTTTCACAACAAGCGCCACAAAGATTTTTCTTGCAGCTTGAGTCACAAAATCATAATTGTCATTACTCCTTTTGAAATGTCAACATTTGAAGGTTGCCCAATTAAGCATTTTGTGTTCTTTCTGTTCTGTTCTTTTTACCTGTGCACCATGGCAAGGAAATACAGTACTTTATTGTACCTCTGATGTCCACACACAAACACACATAAACACACACAAACAGATACACAGTGACACCACACATTCTTGATGGCCGCTGTGTACTATAAACTTTGATGGTGTGTTTTTCTGATGTCAGGGTCTGACTGGTTTCTCTGGTGCTGCTGGCAGAGTTGGTGCTGCTGGTCCCGCTGTGAGTATTGCTCTCTATATTTACAATGATTAGTTAACACACATGCAAGCCCACACTAACTGCACTCATCATGCTGATTCTCATATCAGTGAAACAGAGTGATCCAAATTGACAATAACACATTATCCTCCTCTTCCCCTCTCAGGGTATTGTTGGACCCCCTGGCCATGCTGGTCCCGCTGGTAAGGATGGTCCTCGTGGTCTCCGTGGTGATCCTGGTCCCGCTGGTCCTTCTGGAGAGCAGGGTATGGTTGGACCACCTGGACCATCTGGAGAGAAAGGACCCTCTGGAGAGTCTGGACCCCCTGTAAGTTGTTTCTCTTTTTCAGGTCAAAATTATGAGACCATGGAACACTGAAATATTTAAAAAACAAACTGTTAAATATAACAGTATTTATATCTCTATCATGGTCATATAAATACATAGATCTCCATCATCAATGCATTAATATGTGGCCTGTGTGTGCTTAGGGTCCTAGTGGTCCCCCTGGAACCAGTGGTCCTCTTGGACTTCAGGGATTCGTTGGTCTGCCCGGTTCTAGAGGAGATCGTGGTGCACCCGGTGGTCCTGGTGGTTTGGTAAGTACAAATGAATACTGACAGTACTCTTCAAAAGATTCACCTGCACTATGATCACCTCAGAACCATGTTTTTTCAATTTATAATTTAAACCTATAAAGTCTTCATCTCCAACATGATGGAACTGTCCCAAAATGTGTACTGGCAGTTGAATATTATCAGTTCAAACAATGACAACACAACTGTAAAATGTAAAAGAAAATAGAGGAAAATAAGAATTGATATTGAGGTTCATTCGTTCAGGGTTTTGAATATCCATGCGTGTTAAAGATCACACAAATTTGTGGATAGTTTTCAGTCACCGTGCCCATTTTGCAGGATGGTTTGAATGACACACACACATGCACCTTTGCTAAAGAACAGATCTACCAGATGGTCTGTATAACATACAGTATGAAGCAGTATTTGACCCAGTGATTTTCTCTGCATCCTATCACAGGGAGAGCCTGGTAGAGTTGGACCTGCTGGTCCCGCTGGAGCCCGTGGTCCCCCTGGCAACATTGGCCTGCCTGGTATGACCGGACCTCAGGGAGAGGCTGGACGTGAGGTAAGGATTGAACAGGCCAATAACAAGTACTGCAATGACCTGTTAGCGGTAGGGGTGGGAATCACAGGGTAACTCACGATACGATAGGATACACGATACATGGCTATTCTGCGATAATCAATATATTGCTTGACAATCCTATAATGACACATCACGATATCAGTCTAACTATGAATACAAAATGCCTGTGAAAAGGTTAAGTGCAGGTTTTCTGTTTTTATCCATTGCAAGTCCAAACTGTTACAAAACAGTACAATTCTGCTGCACAAGTTTTTCAGTCTGTAAATTTAAATTACAGAACTATAGAGCAACTATAGGTCCTGACTTTGGACTTAGACATGGCTGGGGCATCTGTTAATTTTCTCAAACTGATGTCCGCCATCCTGTTGAAACCTCTTCTTCTTCTGCTAGTTAACTTATGTTCAAGTTTCCCTCATTCATGTGTTGAGCTCCACCTCAAGGAGCCATGAAGTAGCGACGCTGGGAGCAGGGAAATCAATTTAGAGCGCCTTATTTTATTAATTAAAATATAGATATTTGGCCCCAGCGTATTGATTATCGTATCACACAAAGGACAGCAATATATTGCCATATCGATATTTACTTGAGTAGATGAACAAAAACATGGACTCACAAACAACCTAACATGATAGTTTGATATAAAGACAGACACTTATATGTCAACTTAATATATTTCACCATCTGCAGGGTAGCCCCGGTAACGATGGACCCCCTGGCCGCCCTGGTAATCCTGGATTCAAGGTAATGCCTTTTCATACACCTTAAAACACATTTGTATACAGAATACACACACATACGCTGTGCTCTGACCCATATCTACACTTTTCCACCATGTTTAGGGAGACCGTGGTGAGCCCGGACCTGCTGGTTCCATGGGACTTGCTGGTTCCCCCGGACCTGCTGGACCCACTGGAGCTTCTGGCAGACCTGGAAACCGTGGAGAGGCTGTAAGTATAAACAGCAACTCTTTTAAAATGGATTCACTACCAGACCATTTCAAAGTAGCAACATCGTACACAACATCTACAATCATCTGCTTTCTTCACTCATCCTTTTGTTCTTGTCTCTCCTTGTCACTAGGGCCCATCTGGTCCCGCTGGACCCGCTGGCGCCGCTGGAGCTAGAGGTGCCGCTGTAAGTACAACGAACATGTATAGTCATAGAACTAGTGTTCATCGACTAAAAGTACACAGATGTAACATGTGTGTTTGTGTGTGTGTTCTATAGGGACCTGCTGGAACCCGTGGTGAGAAGGGAGTTGCTGGAGAGAAAGGAGAGAGAGGCATGAAGGGTCTGCGTGGACATGCTGGTCTCCAGGGAATGCCCGGACCTTCTGTAAGTTACAGCCCACCATCATAACACACACTAAATATGGAAATGTACCCCTACATGTGCTGATATTCACTAATCTACGATGTCTACTATGATGCCATTCAATGATGCACCTTCTCTCCCCTTAGGGACCCTCTGGTGACACTGGATCTGCTGGACCAAGTGGTCCTGCTGGACCCAGAGTGAGCGGAATACTAATAACCTACAATACATTAATGGTTATCTTGTTCCACCTGTATCCATAGAGGCACCATGTCAACAAATCCAATGCTTATACTTGAGCTAGTAATTAGCAGAGCTATTTTAGGTCAGCGTGGCAGATACCACGTCGGTGGTATCAAAAATGTTTGACTGTTACATGTAATGACCTCATCTTCAGGGACCTGCTGGACCCCACGGACCCCCTGGTAAGGATGGCAGACCTGGCAGTCATGGTACTATTGGCTCTCCTGGTGCTCGTGGACCCCCTGGATACGTCGGACCTGCTGTAAGCACAATACAAGCCTTGTAAACCAGACAGTTTAGCTCCACTACAACCTCAAGGATCCTAGGATCCCAAGGATCCTCTGCATAGGATCCAACATATCAATCCACTCTCTTATCCATATCAGGGTCCTGCTGGAGCTCCCGGTCTGCCTGGACCTCCCGGCCCCGCTGGCGGTGGATATGATGTTTCTGGATATGATGAGTACAGAGCTGATCAGCCCGCTCTGAGAGCCAAGGACTACGAGGTCGATGCCACCATCAAGTCCCTTAACACTCAGATCGAGAACCTGCTCACCCCTGAGGGATCCAGGAAGAACCCTGCCCGCACCTGCCGTGACATCAAGCTCAGCCACCCCGACTGGAGCAGCGGTAAGATAGCACCCCTGGGGCATATATTCCCCTACATTTAGTAAGGTTTAGATGTCTTTTTTAGCCTGTATGAAGTAAAAGACTCTCTTTCTATCAATGTGACTGTTTTTTTCCTGCCCTGTAGGATTCTACTATATTGACCCCAACCAGGGATGCATCAATGATGCCATCAAGGTGTTCTGCGACTTCACCACCCGCGAGACCTGCATCCATGCCCACCCCGAGAGCATCGCCCACAAGAACTGGTACAGAAGCACCGAGGGCAAGAAGCACGTCTGGTTCGGAGAGACCATCAACGGTGGTACTGAGGTGAGCGTCGTAGAAATATTTAACTTTATTTGAAATGAAAAATGGTTTTAACACCACACAAGACCAGGAAATAACAGTAACAACAAATGTTAAATTTTTTACATTCGAAATATTGACATTGACATTGTCATTCTTTCCTTCATGCAGTTTACCTACAACGATGAGACCCTCAGCCCACAGAGCATGGCCACCCAACTTGCCTTCATGCGCCTGCTGTCCAACCAGGCTAGCCAGAACATCACCTACCATTGCAAGAACAGCAACGCCTACATGAGTGAGGAGACCGGTAACCTGAAGAAGGCTGTGGTGCTCCAGGGCTCCAACGATGTAGAGCTAAGAGCCGAGGGCAACAGCCGCTTCACCTTCTCCGTGCTGGAGGACGGCTGCACTGTGAGTGGCTCTTTGCTTTTTCAGTTGTTTTCTTTGGTCATTTCTGTTACCTTTGTTGCTTCAGTGTGATTTGTAGTATTTTGCCACTATTCTAAAATGGGGTCTCTCCTTTTCTTCCTTTACACTTGCAGAGACACACTGGTGAATGGAGCAAGACAGTGATTGAGTACAGAACAAATAAACCATCTCGCCTGCCCATCCTCGACATTGCACCTTTGGACATTGGTGGAGCTGATCAGGAGTTTGGTTTGGACATTGGCCCAGTCTGTTTCAAATAAATAGACTCATGATAAATTAACACCCACAAAGAGAGAAAGAACGAAAAAACAAAATCTCTGCCCTTCTTTCTGTGTTGTTTTTTTTTATACTGAATGCTGATTTCTCTCTGCACATCCACTTGCTTAAGATGGGCAACTATCTGAGAGGACTGAACGGACTGAACGGAGCGTTTGTGCAATGCAAATTAATACAGCAACCCAAAGGGACGCGGGAAAACAGCTTGTTGTGGGACATCATGTCATCGTTTTGTAAAAAATAAAAGAAGTGAAATAAAAACGCTGAAAGTATGCATCACTTTGTGGTCTTTGTATATCTTCCAAAGAGGAGGTTTAAAACCACAATTTCCATGAAAAAAAGGTTTAAGCTACCTCATGCCTGTATACCTAAAGAAAATACTTTTGACAAAACCTGGGTCCACAACCGGGATGTTAAGACTTCTAATGCTTCAAGCTTTGTCATGTATCGGAAGGTGCTCAGTTACTTGAAGCAGAGATCTATGGTGCTAATATGCAGCTGTGGAGCAAACCACTTTTTACTGTATTACTTTGTATTGACATTTAAGGAGTCTTGCATTCGTCCCCCTGATACTCCCCCAATTTAAGCAGGTGGAATGTTCTTAAATCTGATGTCTGGTTTTTGTTTTGTTTTATTTTGTTCTTTTTTGTTTTGTCTAGAAGGTTTTTTTTTGTTTTGGTTTTTTGTTCAGGCTTTTTTTACTTTCAAACCCCACACTGAGTGTTCATACTGACAGCACATATTTCATCCAATTCTGAATGGTTTTTTAGGCGGCCTCTCTCTCTCTCTCAAAAAATGAAACCACAAAGTCTATTGTACCTATTTTGTATATGTGAGATGTTTAAATAAATTGTGAAAAGTTCTGAAATAAAGCATGTCCAATGTTCCAAAACACACTGCTCAGTGACTTAAGTGCTTTCATGTTTTAATGACACCATTGAAGGTTTGTCACTGTATTTTGGTTCTAGATTTGGATGATGACAACACATCTTTATTAACTTAAACATCTTCCTATTGTGGAAGCACAGTCATATCCTTATTTACCCCCCCCCCCCCTTTCTTGCTTTTCAACGGCATCCAATTTTAATGTACAGTAAATGTCTGTTGACACTGTCCATGCCAATGTGTGATTACTAACGTGCATTGTTTCTTGTAAATATGCATCCTCTGATGTTGCTTTTCCTTGCATAATACAGCTTTTGCATCCAAATAAATGTCTGTGGATTGGATCAAGGCTTGAATTGCAGTGATACATGCATACCAATTAGTTTGATTCAATATGGGGACATTGCATTCCTGCAGAGATGACTTGTTTTGTCACTTTATCAGAGGCTGAGAATCAGTGTGTTGAGGGAACTGGGATATGCAAATTTGGATTTAATTCTACCTCCACATGTAGAAGCAGTTCTGTTTAACTGGAGATGAAGGCATCAATACATTAAAGGTCACTTGCAGCACTTTCTATAACCACTAGGAGGCAGTTTGCCATGCTTTATTCGCATCCCTGCTCTAGGTACAATGCATATTGTCAAATAGATACAGTATCTTTGACCACTGAGCAGCGAAGACTTGGATGACTTGGACACAAGATGCATTTTGCATCTATGGTCTACAGCATCTTTTTTGCATAAAAATAAATGATGAGGCGAGGCAGGGGCCTGGGTTCAAAACTGACCTGAGGCCCGTTGCTACGTGTCACTCCCCCTCTCTCTCCCCCCTTTCCTGTCTGTGTACTATCACTATATAATAAAAAAGGCCAAAAATAATCTTTTTAAAAAAAATATTAAAACCACAGATTGGGTCTTTAATGATAGACTGTAATGGATAGACATCATGCTAAAAACATAAACACTGATTTTAGTTTACATTGAAATGGCATGGCTGAAGTGACACTTTTGTTGTTGATATTGATGATGTATGAAATACCAGTAGTCAACTAATACTTCTACATTTCAAAGGGGAATATTCTAATTTGTGTATTCTTCTTCACTACATTTCTCTAACAGCCAGAGTTAATAGCTACTTTGCAGATAACATTCTTTTTCAGACATATGATTGCCAGCCCTACCAGACCAACCTGTTGGAGTACTACCTGGCCCCAGGCTTTCAAACACATCTTTATTTAGGGATGAGCACCATTCTACAAGACAAGGGCATAATAATAATCCAAGACCCACCTTAGTAGATATTGTACATTAGTAGTGCAAATTCCTAGACAAATTCCCAAATAATCACATTACATACTACTCATTGACACAGTGAACCTGGGGCTGCTGGGGCCATTTTTGCCCAGATGGTAATCTAGCCTTACCCAACAGTATTATCAAGTTGTCCAAATTGGCTCTATCTTGACCAACTAAACTAAACTAAAATCCTGCTTAGATGAAAATTAATAAGTAACAATAATGGTATGCATAATACTATTTGTTTATGTATTTGTATTTGTTTTACACATAAATACAAATCACATTGAAGAGCCTATAGCTCCTCCATTCCAACATGGGACATTTAATTAAAAGAAGGTTAAATTCCATACATACAGTAAACAGCATTTTAATTCAGAAAAAGGGCTACATGAGCAACTTCAATATTATACCACACCAAGATTTTGTTACTTCGGTAAAGTTAGACAGAAATTGTCAGATTCGCAAGATTCTCCGTTTTGCGGTTCAATAAATCATAGGCAGCTCTATCTAACCGTAGTAAGGCAGACAACAAGCTACAACCGGGTTTTCATCCGAAAGAACCGTCTACATATGTTGATAAATAAAATGCATCCCTGTGAGCGTTCTGCTTTCAGCCGAGCGTCTAGTGGACCTTCTACAAAGTGCAAAACCGAAAGTGGATACAAAGATAAATTTCAACAGCTTCACTGTTATTGAATATAACGCTTCCAAATTCACTCCACACATCTAGGGTCTCCCTATCAACATATTACACCTGCTAATTATGGAAAAGCTGGCTCAGCCTATTTATAATATATTTTTATTGGGGGAAAAATCCAATGGCTTCCCTCTTATTGAGCCTAGAGCTTCCAAAATCCCTCCACACATCTAGGGTCTCCCTATTAACATACTACACCCGCTAATTATTGAAAAGCTGGCTCAGCCTATTTATAATATATTTTTATTGGGAAATAAATTCAATAACTTCAATCTTATTGAGCCTAGTGCTTCCAAAATCACTCCACACACCAAGAGCCTCCCTATCAACATACTACACCTGCTAATTATTGAAAAGCTGGCTCAGCCTATTTATAATATATTTTTATTGGGAAAAAAGTTCAATAGCTTCACTGTTATTGAGTCTAGTGCTTCCAAAACTACTCCACACATAGAAGCCCCCCTGCTGGTTGTACTACAGTACTTACTTTTCAAAAAATAGGCATATGCATAATTTTGGGGAATATTATTTGCAAAAAACATTTCATATGTGTCACATAAACAAAGAGTAATGTCTCTAAAACTACTCCACACATAGAAGGCCCCCTGCTGGTTGTACTACAGCACTTACTTTTAAAAAATAGGCATATGCATAATGTTGGGGAATATTATTTGCCAAAAACATTTAATATGTGTCATATAAACAAAGAGTCATGTCTCCAAAACTACTTCACACATCGAAGGCCCCCTGCTAGTTGTACTACAGCACTTAATTTTCAAAAATAAGCATATTCATAATTTTGGTAAATATTTGTTACCAAAAACATTTAATATTTTAATAATTAAATAGAGTCATGTCTCTAAACTTACCTCACACATAATTTGTATTCTTCTGGTTGTACTACATCACTTACTTTTCAAAAATAGGCATATGCATAATTTTGGGGAATATGTTTTGCCAAAAACTTTTAATATATGTGTGGATTCAGTGTGGAACTTGCACAAGATGGTTTCACATGCAGTGCCTTGGAATGGCAGCAGCACAAATACCAAACAAAAATCCCCCCTGGGATTGTGTGTTGTGTTAGCCCTAGCTAAAGAGGCTGTAGGTGAGTTTGGGGTTTAGGTCTGGATAACTAAAGGATCCAAAATTTCAACTACTGCCACGATGGTAATTGTACACAAACTGCATATAAGGGAACATTAACCCCACCCAGAAAAGTAAACAAGAGCTATACAATTTGGATATAATTTGTGTTTTTCCATTATTTGCATTATTAATACAGATATGAAATTATATGTGAAAATTAACATTGTGGATGTGTTCATTATGAATGAATGTGATATTGATATTTTTATATATATATATATATATATATGTGTGTATTTGTTCTTTACACTTTAAGTATACTACCTTCTCTGGAGTATTTTCCATCCATCCATCCATCCATCCATCTTCGTCCGCTTATCCGGTATCGGGTCGCGGGGGTAGCAGCTCCAGCAGGGGACCCCAAGCTCGGGAAAGCCACAGCTCGGGAAAGGGAAGTTTACCCAGCTCCGACTGGGGGATCCCGAGGCGTTCCCAGGCCAGGTTGGAGATATAATCCCTCCACCTAGTCCTGG
This sequence comes from Sander vitreus, assembly GCF_031162955.1. Lineage (NCBI taxonomy): Eukaryota > Metazoa > Chordata > Actinopteri > Perciformes > Percidae > Sander > Sander vitreus. The sequence continues at coordinate 18,186,315 of NC_135868.1, forward strand.
GTCTTCCCCTCCCTAGGGAGGCGCCCAGGGGGCATCCTTACCAGATGCCCGAACCACCTCAACTGGCTCCTTTCGACGCGAAGGAGCAGCAGCTCTACTCTGAGCTCCTCAGGGATGACTGAGCTTCTCACCCTATCTCTAAGGGAGACGCCAGCTATCCTCCTGAGGAAACCCATTTCGGCCGCTTGTACCCTGGATCTTGTTCTTTCGGTCATGACCCAGTCTTCATGACCATAGGTGAGGGTAGGAACAAAAACTGACCGGTAGATTGAGAGCTTTGCCTTCTGGCTCAGCTCTCTTTTCGTCACAACGGTGCGATAAATTGAATGTAATACCGCACCCGCTGTGCCGATTCTCCGACCAATCTCCCGCTCCATTGTCCCCTCACTCGCGAACAAGACCCAAAGGTACTTGAACTCCTTCACTTGGGGTAAGGACTCATTCCCTACCTGGAGAAGGCACTCCATCGGTTTCCTGCTGAGAACCATGGCCTCCGATTTAGAGGTGCTGATCCTCATCCCAGCCGCTTCACACTCGGCTGCCAACCGATCCAGTGAGTGCTGAAGGTCACAGGCCGATGATGCCATCAGGACCACATCATCTGCAAAAACCAGCGATGAGATCCCCAGCCCACCGAACTGCAACCCCTCTCCACCCCGACTACGCCTCGATATCCTGTCCATAAATACTACAAACAGGATTGGTGACCATGCGCAGCCCTGGCGGAGGCCAACTCTCACCTGAAACGAGTCTGACTTATTGCCGAGAACCCGGACACAGCTCTCGCTTTGGTCGTACAGAGATTGGATGGCCCTGAGAAGGGACCCCCTCACCCCGTACTCCCACAGCACCTCCCACAGTATCTCCCGGGGCACCCGGTCATATGCCTTCTCCAGATCCACAAAACACATGTAGACCGGTTGGGCATACTCCCAGGCTCCCTCCAGGATCCTTGCGATAGTAAAGATCTGGTCCGTTGTTCCACGACCCAGACGGAATCCGCATTGTTCCTCTTCAACCTGAGGTTCAACTATCGACCAAACCCTCCTTTCCAGCACCTTGGAATAGACTTTACCGGGGAGGCTGAGAAGTGTGATACCCCTGTAATTGGCACACACCCTCTGGTCCCCCTTTTTAAAAAGGGGAACCACCACCCCGGTCTGCCACTCCTTAGGCACCGTCCCAGACTTCCACGCAATGTTGAAGAGGCGTGTCAACCAAGACAACCCCTCCACACCCAGAGCTTTAAGCATTTCTGGACGGATCTCATCAATCCCTGGGGCTTTGCCACTGTGGAGCTGTTTAACTACCTCAGCAACTTCCACTAGGGAAATTGACGACAATCCCCCCTCATCCTTCAGCTCTGCCTCTACCATAGAGGGCGTATTAGTCGGATTTAGGAGTTCCTCAAAGTGCTCCTTCCACCGCCCTATTACCTCCTCAGTTGAGGTCAACAGCGTCCCATCCTTACTGTACACAGCTTGGATGGTTCCCCGCTTCCCCCTCCTGAGGTGGCGAACGGTTTTCCAGAAGCACCTTGGTGCCGACCGAAAGTCCTTCTCCATGTCTTCTCCGAACTTCTCCCACACACGCTGCTTTGCCTCTTTCACGGCAGAGGCTGCAGCCCTTCGGTACCTTGCAACTTCCTCCGGAGTCCTCTGGGATAACATATCCCGGAAATTTTGTCAGACATTTTTCTATGTAATTATAACATATTTCTTGAGATAAATATACCCAAAAATTATTTTATTTAGTATTTTTGAAAAGTAATCGTTATAGTTCAACTGTTAGGTGAACAGTTATAGTGAGGTAAGTATGGAAACACTTCTCTTTGGAATTATTAAAGTATTAAATGTTTTTAGCAATAAATATTCCCTAAAATTATGCATATGATTATTTTTGAAAACTATGTGTTGTAGTACAACCAGCAGGGGGCTTTCTATGTGTGTAGAAGTTTTGGAGACATGACTCTTCGTTCATAAGACATATATTAAATGTTTTTGGCAAAATATATTCCCCCAAAAAATAAATAGGCTGAGCCAGCTTTTCCATAATTAGCAGGTGTACTATGTTGATAGGGAGACCCTAGATGTGTGGAGTGAATTTGGAAGCATTAGATTCAATAACAGTGAAGCTGTTGAAATTTATCTTTGAATCCACTTTCGGTTTTGCACTTTGTAGAAGGTCCACTAGACGCTCGGCTGAAAGCAGAACGCTCACAGGGATGCATTTTATTTATCAACATATGTAGACGGTTCTTTCGGATGAAAACCCGGTTGTAGCTTGTTGTCTACCTTACTACGGTTAGATAGAGCTGCCTATGATTTATTGAACCGCAAAACGGCGAATCTGCCAATTTCTGTCTAACTTTACCGAATTCTAGACGCTCGGCTGAAAGCAGAAAGCTCATAGGGATGCATTTTATTTATCCACATATGTAGACGGTTCTTTCGGATGAAAACCCGGTTGTAGCTTGTTGTCTACCTTACTACGGTTAGATAGAGCTGCCTATTGTGTAATGAAAACGTTTCGCTTATGATTTATTGAACCGCAAACCCGCGAATCTGACAATTTCTGTCTAACTTTACCGAAGTGATTTACTTAGCCTACACTTTGCTCGGGGAGTAAACAAATGTGATGTAACTCAGGTTCAACAAGTAGGCTAACCAATGACAAATACCTGGTTAAAAAACTGGTTTGTTTAGCTTTTACTGCTGCGTTTACGTATATCCACACAACTAGGCTACCCAGTGATCACACTGAACGCCGACATTTCTTCAGCAAGGCTGAAATTTTGTTTTCAAAAACTTTTTTTGAAGGCACCGAACTTTAACATACTTCGATACATTCTCCTAAAGTGATTGTGGTCTGCATAAATAATTAGTTGAATTAGCTAACTGAGACACTACTTTTTTTTATCTGCACCTGCTTTGACCAGTGCGGTGATGAAGCAGGAAGCGGTGTCGCAAGATCGGGCAGATGGTGCACAGGGAGGAGCGCCGCTCTGCTGTAACGGCACAGATGCTTGTTGTCATGGAGGAGCAAAGATGGCGGTCCTGGCCTATAGCCTGGGCAAACGCGAAATAAATCAACATTTTACCATAAAAAATGCCAAATTTATATCGATGGTAGTCGTCATTGTACTCCTCGTGTTTCACACAGCTTCGCGGTACTATGGAGGTAAGTGGTCTCTCGTTTCTTAAAGTTACTGTTGATGCAGCCAGTGAAACACTTGACACCAGCTATTGCTAATGTTAGCTAGCTAGCTATAGCTATCTGTTTGTGTCTGCGAGTACTTCTCTTTGCGGGTCGGTGCAGTGCCGCTATTCAGTGTTGCTTTTAAAAGGTGAGACATACAGGATGCTAGCCTTAGAATGCAGATAACGTTCGATAGTTGCACATATAGACTTAATTCACCAACGGTAACTTAAGTCGGCTTTGTCTGGCTAGCTTAGCTGAATAAAGCTAATACTGCATTTAGCTGTGTTTACATGCTCCTGTCAGGGCACGCTTGGTTACTGCTGGGAGAGACGTGTGTAACGATAGGTTGATGCTGCCAACAGTTGACTTAAAAAGGCCATTTAAATCTTCTGCATATTCCGTTTATACACAGATAACGTTACATGCTACGCTATAATATAAAGCTCGTCAGTAATTTGGTGTAGTAAAACTAACAAACTCTAGTGTTAGTGGTTTTGAACAGTATTGTAGCAGCCCGCTTTTTGTCTCGGGTCTTTCACAAGTTTGCATTGGCTTTTCACGCATAGATGAGTTAGCCGCATCGATCAAGACGATACCACACTCATTCAGGTATTATAACAGGATCTCATTTTGTTTCAACCACACCCTAGGTTGACATTTTGCTTATAAAAAATATATTAGCATGGACATGCATACGCCTACCATACGTGTTGCATAGAGTCGACTTTGTTCATGAAAAGGAACCCCAAACCTCTGTGTACACACTGAGAGCAGCTGCTTTTGCTGGCGATGACACTACATGCCCATGTATCTCGACAGCCCTTAGACCCCTGCCCTGTTTCTGTGGATTTATTGTTTTGCTGATAACTCCATTCATTTTGCACACAAATGAATAGCTTGAGAAATTTATGGTTGAGCTAAATTGCTGATGGCTTCATTTTGTACTATGGCCCCTAGCACAGCCCTAGTCTTTTTACAGCACTGAATGAAAAGCCAGGTTACTATAGAGACAGCAGGTTTCACTCATAGTCACAGAGAAACTATAGAGATAAACAGAGAACAGTGCTTTTTTTGTTTGGTCTTACTGGGGGGGGGGGTTCTCTGTGTCTTGCCTCCAGGCGGAGACTCATGTGAATGGCTGCTGTCCAGAGGACGTTACTTGGGGGAGAACGTATGGCAGCCATATGGCTGCATGATGCACAAATACAAAAGCATGTGAGTCACACTAGCTGTATGTGAGACTAACAACAAAGAAGTGTGTAGCATTGATAGATGAGGTGTGTGTGTGTGTGTGTGTGTGTCTCCACAGATGTGAAATAAGATCTGCTTCTGATGAGGTTATAGAATGCAATGAACCAGCACCCAACACATAAATGGTTGCTATCTGCAGTTGTTAGGATTTTTGTTTTTGTTTTACAGTGAAGCCAAAACTTGCCTTGCTGAAAAGCGAGTGGCCTTTGTCGGTGATTCAAGAATCAGGCAGCTATTTTACTCCTTCATCAAAATTATTGACCCTGAGCGAAGAGAGGATGGAAACAAGGTAAATATGAGAATAAGCACTATGTTAACCCAGGGGCTTTCTTTGGAAATTGTTCAGAGGTAGCAAGAGAAGTGAGACAAACACAGAAGTGTTGATGGTGCACACACAGCCTACAGATCTAAAGATGTGAAGCACACCTCCAGTGTACACTTGTGTACAAAAGAAATGACAAAGTGCAGACATTCCTCTATTTACTCTCCACTCATGTGGCCTGAGCACTGTCAACAGTCTATAAACTAAAAGTATTTGATGAAAATAAGTGATTCTATTCTAATCTGTCTGCTCTTTAATCTACCTTATCTCATCATATATAGCCAACAACCTGTTGAAAAGAGCAGACAGAGAGGTACAGCAGCATTTGTCACAGAGCTGATTGTGTCTCCCTTTAAGAAAAGTTTGTTCCTCACCCACTTCTGATTGACCGATTGAGGATTTTGCCTCAAACTTTTTCTGAATGGGGACAAACTAAAGCCAGAATGACAACCGACAACATGGAGGCCTTACTAATAATGACTCACTGTCATTTACATAGCTGAATATGAAAATATCCCAAATGTAATTAATTTACTGCTATACTTGCTGCTCTGAAGCCTGACACTTCAACTCAACTTATGGCCCTATTAGGAGAAATAGTCCCAGTGATCTTTATTTCCACTTAGTGTTTATATAGATGTGATTTCATTAAATATCTCTAATAAACACCTACATGAAACCCAAAACAGGTAGAATTGAGAAAATGTACTTGGACCAAAAACGTGGGGTACTATCAGTTTGTTTGCACAAAAAATCATCAACAAAAGAAATGCAGCACTGGAACGCACCACAGTCCTGCAGCAGCCATAACTATTTTTGGTCTGATATCAAGCCGGGAAAAAGAGGAACACTATTTGCCTAACCGACTTTCTCTCTGTCTGCCCACATGTAATGTCTGAAGCACGAGGACATTCCCTTTGAAGATGAGAGTTCCTCTGTTAATGTGGTAAGCTATTTCTGGATTTGTTTTTATCTCCTTTTCTCAGTCTGTAAAAACATACTCTGATAAAACGTCTATGCCTCTTTGTGAATAGGACTTCCTGTGGTATCCAGAGGCAAATAATTCAATGAAGGAGCGCTTAATGTCATGGACACACGTGAGTTTCCCTTTTAAGATCTGTTAATTACAAGTTGGGAGCATTATTAATCGAGGATGTTTCAAAATCTTTACATTGTCCAGTGGTGGACATGGACATGGATTTGCTTTTCTAATTGTAACTTCTCTCATGTTTCAGGAAGGTTCAGCAAAGCCAGATGTTGTCATCCTTGGAGCTGCAACAGTAAGCTGTATAAAGGAGTGCTTAGCCATGCTTGCACATTTCACAATAGACAAAAAAAAAAAAAACAAGGTGGCTGAGTTATGTCAATCTTAATCTCATCCGTTAACCCATTTACCACAGTGGTCCATCAAGTTGCGCAGTGGCAGCAGCGAGACACTGCAGCAGTACAAAACCAACCTGACAGCCATTGCTATACACCTGGAGAAGCTGGCTGACCATGGAGAGGTCTACTGGGTCCTGCAAGGTATACTCGGCATCAAGCTTTTTATGTTCTGTCATCTCAGTCAGGTTAGTAAAGTATTACTGCCTGTCCCCTTCCCCACAGGGATTAGTCTCTGATGTGATTGCTGCATTCATGTCAAATGGGATTACCATTAGAACGGCTTGATGGTTCAAAGCATTGATTCCAAAGTGTTCACACAGATCAGCTGGTTAGTTACCTCAGCGTATGTTAGGTGCTACAGTGTCATCACTAAATCCGTATTTCCCAAGTAGTATTTTTGACTAAAAAGTTTACATGATTGTAGGGCTGTGCAATTAATCAAAATTTTAATCACGTTTACGATTTGGGCTACTAATGATGACAAAAATGGAATAATGGAGAAATTATTCTTTTCCACATTGCGTTCTGCAAGTAAACTCTTATTTTGTCGTGTTATGAATGAAAAAAAAAAAGTATGAAGAAATGTCAAACTTCAAGTTTTTTTTTTTAAGTTCAATAATTGCAAAATCTTTCCAAAAGTCCATGAGTAATCGTGTTAAATAATCGTGATTATGATTTTTTTCTTTTCATTATCGAGCAGCCCTACATGATTGGTAATTTCACACGTGTGATTGCAGAATTTGGTGAATATGAACTTCTCATACATGCACCCTCTAAACTATATCTCTTTTCCTATTCACGCTTCCCAAAACACCCATCACACCTCTGTCCTCTAGACCCAGTAAATGAGGAGGTGTTGAGTGAGAACAGGAAGATGATCACCAACCAACAGCTGGAGCTGTACAATGAAGCGGCTGTGGACGTGCTCAACAGCAGCAAGCGTAACAGCAGGTCCCGGGTCAAGCTGTTGTCTGCGTCCCGCCAGGCTGCACAGGAAACCATCACCCAGTCAGACGACGGCTTGCACCTGCCTGAGAGCACCAGGAATGTGGTAGGCAGGATTTCAGTTAATTTGAGATTATTTGCTGGCAGTTAGATTGTTATTATATATTCAATGGTTCAGATTCAGCTATGATGGCAGTACAGTCCTTGCATTTTGTCTTAGAATCTTACTCACCCAGTGGAATTGTCCTGTCAGGGAGCCATGATCCTCATGAACTCTGTGTGCAACAAGCTACTGAGGCCCATTGATGGCTCCTGCTGCCAGACGTTGCCACCCCCAAACCTCCTGCAGAAACTGGCAGCGTGTTTCTTCCTGGGCTCGGCCGTGGTCTTGCTGGTCCTCCATGTCCTTGGCAACAACCGTCACCGCCGACCTGTGCCCTCAGACGTGGAGAGCCTAGAGGAGAAGAAGCCAGCAACTGCAGCTGCCCCCCTGGGTCTGAAGGCGCCATTTCAGGCCCTTTGCAGGATGGGCCTCATCATGAGCTATTTTTACCTTTGTGACAGAGCAGATGTGTTCATGAAAGAGCAGAAGTTCTACACTCACTCCACGTTCTTCATCCCTTTCATCTATATATTTGTCCTGGGAGTGTTCTACAATGAGAACAGCAAGGAGGTGAGATGGCGCTGATAAGTGCAATATTTTTGTTCTAGTGTAACTGTTCCATATTTTGGCGTTGACATTATTATATAAGTCTAATTTCCTATGGCCTCCTTGAGTTTAAGGAAGTAGGAAATGTACAGTAGTAGAGTTTGATGAATTGGATTATCCTTGCTGTTGCTAATACTGCACCAAGTTTTAAAGTTTGATATCTGGTTTACAATTTAATATCTTCTTGTTTTTCTTTGTCAAACAGACCAAATTACTCAACCGAGAGCAAACGGACGAGTGGAAAGGCTGGATGCAGTTGGTCATCCTCATCTATCACATATCTGGAGCCAGCGTTGTGAGTCCTAAATATGTCATCTACACATCCATTTGAGAGTAACCTGCTTTGAAGCAGGGCATATTGATATTTCATATAAAGGCATTCAAAATTATTTTTTGTCTTTCAGTTCATTCCAGTGTACATGCATGTGCGGGTGCTGGTGGCAGCGTACCTTTTTCAGACTGGCTATGGACACTTTTCCTTTTTTTGGCTCAAAGGAGACTTTGGATTGTATAGAGTGTGCCAGGTGAGGGTTACAGTCAGTTATACTTTAACCAGGAGCTTGCAATCACTCTGTATGAGTCAATATTTTATATGGGAGTCTAAGGTGGAAAAGCATTTTAATTATTTTTCGGGAGTGTAACTAACGTTACTAATATTGTAGTACTTTAGCATGAAGTACCATTACTAATAACAATACAAATACAGTTTTTTGGTTTGGATTATTATCAGTGTGATGCTATTATTGATTAATCTGTACATGTTTCTGTGTTCATTCCACTCTAGGTGCTTTTTCGTCTAAACTTCCTGGTCTTGGTGCTGTGCGTGGTAATGAACAGACCCTACCAGTTCTATTACTTTGTCCCATTGGTCACCTTCTGGTTTGTCGTCATCTACGTAACGCTGGCCATGTGGCCTCAGATCCTTCAGAAGAAGGCTAACAGTAGGTGTCAGAATTAATGCCAGTTTTTAAAAAAAACAACAACAGTTAATTGTTTTTATTTTTATTTATTCACGTACATGCGTCATACCCTTGGAAAAATCCCTGCACTATGTGAATTAATACACACAATTAGTTCAACATAATAAATGTAAAAGCTGTCATAAAAATGTCAGCAGCAGGGTTGCATTTAGACACACATTGTCCATAATAGCTGTCCTGTTTTCTGAACAGGTAGTGGCTTGTGGCACCTCGGGGTCTTGGCCAAGTTACTGGGCCTCCTGCTGTTCATCTGCGTCTTTGCCTTTTCACAGGTGGGTGAATTAAAAAATATTTGAATGCCACACTTGCAACCTCACTTTAGTTTTAAGTTTGTAAAACTTCAAATTAAAAATTGACTTGGGTTTTATGTTGTTTTCATATGAACAATTTCAATAATTATGTCCTTAAAAACATACTTTAAAGTACAAGAATGTTGTATTCGATCATACGTATGTTTTCTCGCCCAAATGAAGCAAAATGAATAAATATGCATTAGAATTGTGAATTTGTAGTAAATTTAATTAAACAGCACTCCCTATTTTGAGAACTACTACACTATACTATCATAGTTTTTACTCAAATGTATGGTTCGGTCCTTGTTTGAAGCCCTGCTTGCTTTAATATTCTTGTTTTGGTGTTGTGACTTCAGGGTTTCTTTGAGCGCATCTTCTCTGTGTGGCCCATCTCCAAGCTCTTCGAGCTGGACGGAAGCGTCCATGAGTGGTGGTTCAGATGGAAGCTAGACCGATTTGTAAGTCAAATGTGTTTTGCTCCAGTTGCAACCCACTTTAGTAGTCAGTCTTTGCATTAAACATTCGTTGAAATGTAACATGTGGCAGAGTACATCAACGGCTTGTTTCCAAGTGGGACCAAATTTTCCAAACTTTGAAAAAAAAAAAAAAAAATGCTTCAATGTGGTAATGGTTCTTTTGCAGGCAGTGATACACGGCATGTTATTTGCCTTCATCTATCTGGTGCTTCAGAAGTGCCAGGTGCTGGCGGAGGCCAAGGGAGAGGCTCTCTTCTCTGCCAAGATTTCCAACATGCTCTTCTTCCTCTCCGTCGTCTCCTTCATAGTAAGACACCTTTACACTGGGGTTTAGACTTATTATTTTAGATTGCTGTCATCTTTTCCGTCTTTAAGGTCCTTTTTCTTTCCAAATCGTATTTGAGTTAATGAACAAAATGCATGCTGACAACAGCAGCTTAGGAGAGAATGATTACACAGGAAAGGTGGGTACTTACTGTACATACATGCCACACCTGGTAACTGCCCTAACAACCACAGTTATCTGCTCTTAATGCTCTTGTGTTTATCTTGAGAAAGTTCTTTTGAAAAAAGGTCTGAAGAAGGTTATTAAACTCAGTATACAGTCCTTCCAGAAAAATGCCGAGTTTTTGTGTGATTGTTGATTGATTATGCGGCACTTTCTTAAAAAATGAGATTGAATATGCGGGATATTTATGCAATTGTATGCGATGATATTGCGGGAACTTGCAGAAACTGCGGTTTCATCATGGCTTCATCGCGGAGTTTGCAGCTTTTCGATGATGTTCACGTCGCGTAATTAGGTCACTTCATAACGTTCCCATGGTAACAGGGGAAAATGGCTGATTATGCATTGAATTATGTGATCGCATAACAGATGTTCACAAGTCATTTGTTGCAAGTCCAAGTCGAGTCTCAAGTCTTTGAGCTCGAGTCCAAGTCAAGTCTCAAGTCTTTGAGGGGCAAGGTCAAGTCTCAAGTCTTTTGCCACGAGTCCAAGTCAAGTCTCAAGTCTCTGACCATCTGATCTGTCCCTAACACTGTATTGTTAAATCTTATGAATTCAAAGCATGTCCTGTAGCTACCATCCATACAGTACAGTATCAAAATCAGTTGTAGGATAACTTTATGGGGTCTACTTAATACATCCCTCTAGACCTCGGACCTGGTGAAATATTAACCTGAGTCTGTCACATCACATGGATACAACTATAAAGATACAATTTGCATGTTCCCAGCATTAGCACAACACTTTGCGATGGTTAGCTTGTTACCTGTGGTGATATATGCTAAATGGAATGTTTCTTTCACTCAAAAAATGTCTAATGTCGAAGTGGAAATCAAGAGAAAAGTGGCAGCGCCACACCAGTTACAGAACAACATGCATCTCAGTGTCAGTCCAAATTACGCACAATAAGCAGTATGAACTCACTGATGTAATGCCATTTATTTTCTAAGTGTTAGTATGCTCAGGGAAACTGAGTCCAGCGCGAGGGAGACCCGACTCAGAGGAGGAGAGGTTAGTGAGGCCAGCGTCTCCACGGCAGGTGACAGTGCGCATGGATCCGCTGCGCCACGCATGGATGAAATAATGAAATAGTAAATAGGACTACAGTAACAGAAATATGTGCAGAATTAAGACAGTCAAGACGGCCCAGTGTTTGGTGGACCGGGTACACCTTGTTCACTTAATAGCCTACACATCATCCACGGGATCAATTACGCATCACATGAGTTTGCCCACCCGACACAGCGTTTGTTCCTGGGGAGATGGATTCGTGCGTCCCGCCTCCTGTGCGCCATGGATTTCTTAGCCTCAGCAACCACTAACTATAAGATACAATTTGCCTGTTCCCAGCATTAGCACAACACTTGCCGATGGTTAGCTTGTTACCTGTGACGATATATGCTAAATGTAACGTCTCTTTCACATTAGTGTGTGAGTGACTGACCAATCTGGGTGCGTTTTGATGTCTGATGAAGTTTGACGTTGTTGATCCGGCATCATTTATCTTGGTGCCACACACTTTGCATGTAGCTGTTAGCTTACTGCCACTGTTTACCAAGTTATTGAAAGCAAAACTAATGAGAAAAGGCATTTGGTGTCGCCATCGGCAATGCAGATTTTGATATGTGAGTGCGCGCACATAGGCGCATGCGTTACGTTGCACATTATGGCAAAGGGCAGGGGACATACAGCTCATCATATGTTTCCCCGTATATGCACCAATAAAAGAAAATAGAAATACATGAATACATTTTGATTTAAAAAGCAATAATTGCATGAAAACAGGTTGTTGACGAGTCTCGAAGCTTGAGTCCGAGTCAAGTCTGAAGTCAGCTGTTTGTGCGACTTAAGTGCGACTCGAGTCCGAGTCTCAGACTCAAGTCCCCATCTCTGTCGCATAATCGCGTTTTTCTGGAAGGACTAAGTATAGCAACAATCTATTGGTCTCACATGGAAAATGTATATTGTGCAGCACTGAGGCAGCTGCAGCTCTCTGCTCTTTGTTGACTCCCTCAAAGCAGTTGGGGATTACAGTAGCTGCTTTGGTCGAGGTCTCATCAAACTAAATCAACCACCTCCTTGTTTTGTTGCAGCTGAAGATCAAAACATGTTACTGTAACTTCTCCTTTTCCTTATCCTCCTAGACATACTCAATATGGGCCAGCAGCTGCAAAACCAAAACCGAGTGCAATGAGATGCATCCTTACATCTCTGTTGTCCAGGTAAAATTTTGTATCTGCCCATTTTTCTTTTCCTTTCACTGCCATGTGGTTTTACATAAAAGAGTCGTTTGTGGTTTTATAGTTATAACCAAGTTGTAATTCATTTGGATTGGCCTTGAGATGTAATTATCCTAGTCACATGACAGGATAACATGAGTGTAACAACAAGGGAGTTTCCTTCTTCCATTGCTAAAGATAGAACTGGTATTATATAGAGCCAGTCCCCACTGGGAAACTGTTTGAAGTAGTGCAATAAATAAGTTCATAAAGAACATAGTTAAGCTTATTTCCCCTTTTACACCTCACATTTGACTTACAGTAGTGATTGTAAATTGTATCACTCTAACTTGAGGGATTACAACTTTGACGTCAGCCTGCTACTTCAAAGAATCTCATAATACAGTGTGCCCTAACTCTCTTGTCAACAGATTTTGGCCTTCATTCTCATCAGGAACATTCCTGGCTACGCCCGCTCCATTTATAGCTCATTCTTTGCATGGTTCGGAAAGATCTCCTTGGAGGTAAGAAGAACCTGACTAGCAGTAGAGTTGCAATAATATAATAAAAAGTTTAGTTATATAGTGCCACAATAAATCCTTCTATTACAAAGGGCTTTTCAAAGGTTACCATAAAACAAATGAATAATCAGTAGCTAAGATGAGGTAACCGTATTAAAATGTGGAAGCAACACTAATACAATACTAAATACTATCCTTACTAGCTCTTGTGTGTGATGTTGTGTAGCTTCCTGGAGGCAACCAAGTTAAATTGCACATATGATATTACATACTGTTGAATATGTCTTCCCCAGCTGTTCATATGCCAGTACCACATCTGGCTGGCAGCAGACACCAAGGGAATTTTGGTCTTGATCCCAGGAAGCCCTTCACTTAACATCATGGTCAGCACCTTCATCTTTGTTTGTGTGGCTCATGAGATTTCCCTCATCACCAATGACTTGGCCCAGGTGGTCATCCCCAAAGACAGCGTGTCCCTGCTGAAGAGACTGGGGGCCGCTGGGCTTTTTAGCCTGGTTGTATTGCTGCTGGCAAGTGGCAGCCAGCCCACACCCGGCGCCTAATGAACACCTCTTGACAGGACAGGGGGGGGGAGTTCACAGCAAACCCGTCAAGCCCCTGCTGAGGTTGAAGTGAGGTCCAGATCTAAGCCAGGAGCAGGCCCGGTGTTTTAGCCTACTGGTGGCCACAGGAGGCGACCTCAGTGGTGTTAAGTGACAACACAGGGAGCCGTGGGAGAACAGTGTCTCTCTGCTGGCCATGTTCGAGTCTTTACTTTTTGACTGTGAAAGTCGCACACTGAATAAAAGAAAAAATGCTCCAAAAAAAGTGGTTGCTCCTTTCAGGGCAAAGTGCAAATTGCAAGAGAGGGAAAAAAAAGAAGAACAAAATGCTCAAAACGTTTACATTATCTGGATTCAATAGAAAAGCAGAGAAGAGATTAGGAATTGTATTTACAATCAAAAAAAGGCCCTTATTTTAAGACCTCCTGCTTGCTGTGTGAATTTTTTGCAGCGTTGCTACTATTTAGCCAAACACACTGAGAGGTTTATTTTGTCACATACAGTACTTCCTATTATAACTTAATTCTGGAAGGGATCACTAGGCACCCACTCCGTCCACATGGCAGTAGCAACAAATGTTTCAATTGTGCTGCATTTTGTTATCAACATGACTTTGTACAGTATTTCTAGTAGATCTCTAAGTATGCAAAATATGGACCAACAACTGGCTTGGGCGATTAAAAAAAAAACAACTAAATTTTAAATTTGGAGTGCAATTGTTAAAATGTTGGATTATCCCTCAACATATTTTTGCTAATGTTTTTGTGAGTGATTTTAGAAATGTTTGCCTTGTGCTGAAAGATACCATGGTCACCTGCTGTAGCTCTGAAATTCTATGTGATATGTACAGTATTTAATGATTTAAATTAAGCTTATATTTTATACAGTTTTTTCTTTTTTGGCTTTTTGTTTTATTTTGTACTTTGCGCTCATGACTGCTGTTTGTGAAGGAAGTATTACATGGATAATTTTGTACTCATCCCAGCATCTCATAGATGATCACTTGCCTCAGAGACGCATTGCGGAGGTTGAGCCTTTACAGTCCAATACCCGTCTGTCCTACTAACTCACTTCATACTCTGTATATATTTGTATGATAGAGTGTGAGACTTTATTTTATACAGCAATGCTTCAGCAGTGTTTTTAGTCCTCTTTTATGCCTCTTAGCTCTGTTGGAAAATGCACTGGCTTGCACATCCTCATCTGCTGTCACAGCCAGTGAACCTTTTGGTCAGTGAGTGAAAAAGTGATTTCTTACACTGAATGCCTTTGAACATACAGCTTCTCTCAATGGCTTATAGGTACAGGACATCTTCAGATATACGTAGTCACATCTGTGGTGTATCCTGTGATCACAATCTTCCGTCTACTCGGAACTTTGCATAAGGGCCACATCAACATTTAAAAACAACTACTAAGTGATGTGCTAACAGAGCTAAGAAGACACTGCTGTCGCTTAAAGGAAAATATTGTATATTTTGTCAGCTGACAAATGGGTGACGTCTCTTTGCCGATATATTCTTCACAGACATTTAAGAGAGATTAGCACTTTCATTTTAAGACCTGCATTTTCTTTCCATCTTTGCAGTGAAATACAATGTTCAACATGGTACCAGTGCAGATACTTTATGTACTTTAGCACTTTTTTTTTATTGGGTAAATGAAATGTTTTGTCAAAGGTCATTTGGCAGATAGAAAAAAAATATGTACGATTCAAGCTGTGTTGCTTATGCATTTTCAGTTGCATTTTTCATCTACCACGGGGTAGTAAAAGATTGCTTTGTCAATTCTTTTCTACACATTAATGTAGCTTCTCTTTAAAAGAAAAACATGGGTCCACAAAGAATTCATTTCTTCTTTATAGTGGAACTATTTGTCTTCAGCTTCGCAGCTTCTCATGTCATTTATCTGATGATGTGCAGTTCAAGTCAAACTGAATAAGAGCCAAGTAAATTTGTTATTTCTATAACCAGTCATCACCTCACTGTATAGATGAAAATGGCATTTCCATGTTGCAATTTCCATTGATGTGTGAAGTTTACTGATCTGTTTTCTTGTCTGTTACTGATCAACAGCTATACATTTGGTAATTCTTTCAGGCCTTAATAGATCTTTTTGGTCGTGTACAAGCAACAACTATTTATACCCCTGTGCAGGGACCTCTTTGAAATCTGTTACATGTAAAAAATAATTGATGTCTTAAAAATGTGAAATGTATCCATATTATTTATAAATGCCTTTATTCTGTTGTACATTGTTAATAATACCTTCATAAAACGTACTTTTTCGGCTTCTTTTTTAGAAAAATAAAAAAAACTTTCATGTCATTCAGATATGAATGTCTTGTTAATTATTGAGACAAAGGAACTTGCTATAAAAACAAATTATTTTGAAATAATTTATTATCATGTGACACATTTAATTAATAACACATGACAACTAAAGCATTTCCATGTAAAACTCCCTTTTCCTCTTAAGAGGTTCATTGTGCAAAGCAAGTAGAAATACAAACAGTTACAAATTCAAAAATATTCTACTGTATTTTTGTATAACCAGCGAAGCTCGTATGATCTCTTTCACACTCACTCTTCAAGGTGTAAGTGCATATGGATGATACATCTTTGTAAAGACACTTCTGAGACATGCAGATTGGCACAAATGTTAGAAAAAAACAAAGATATAGATATAAAATCAAAGTCGGCTCCAACGCCCGTTGTCTCTGGTCACAAATTCAGTGCCTCGGCCACCTTTCTCTCCTCAGGAATACCATTTACCTAGAATGAATACGAAAAAGGAATATTAAACTTTATTGGCAGCTACTCTCATTGAAGTTTTGATATAATAGTCATTTTTAGCATTAGAGATGAGCTGTAAAAAAAAAAAAAAAAGTCATGGATTTTCTCTACACTAATTCACAAACAGACTGCACCACCTACCTCCAGCCTTCGAAATGTTGACATGACATAATTATCTCCTTTGTTAGCAGTGAACAGAGAGAGCAGCAGGTTAGTACTAGAGCGGTCATGCAGTTGAACACTATGTACACAGGAGGGCGCTCACACACCAACACCAGAATTGCAGGGGGTTGAGGCGCCACTACACAAAGAATAAAGCTCTCATGCCGGATTTCTTGTGGAATCGTAGCAAAATGATTTGCTCCCAATAATCTGTGTCCAATTGAATAAAGTCAGGATGCTTGTATTTTTACAGTGAGGCAAGGAGGGAGAAAGTCTAAGGTGAGACTGCAAAATAACTGACAATTTGTATTTATAATATTGTATGTATTATTATTATATATACAGTATATTATATTATTGTCTGCATAGAGTCATCTTATTCAATATAGACATATGTCAGAACACCCTCATAATAACTAGTCAACTCTTAAATGTTGCTCTGACATCTGTTCCTGTAACAGAAGTCTATGTAAGCATCTATATTTGTAATTTATTATTATTATTTATTAAATAGTCACATCACATGTTACCCATTCAGATGGAGTAAGACAGATTGCTTGACTACTAAACAAAGGCTGAAGGAAATACTAACCTGATGGCCGCTGCTGTGGTATCGTAATCTGGTTTTGCAGATTCCTGAAATTATTACCACAAAATAAACGGACATTCGCATACATTACAAGAGCCTTTAGTATCATGTGCTGTACTTATATTAGCACATTTTTCAAGCCCATTAGGAAAAATCATGGGACAGCTTGAACCTTTTAAGCTCTAGTCGTAGGCCTGACTGGTTTGCTGCAGCTTTAGCTGTAAACATGGTACTGTTAGAAGCACTGAAAATAAGATTAGCATTGTTTTTACTTATATTTCCCCTATATAATGAAGCCTATAAGCCAATCATCTGCATGCCTGCTAATGAGCACGGATGCATGTGTGCATTTCATGTGCACACAAATTAGCGAGTGAATTGTCCACGCATGCTTTTCTCTTCACCCAAACCAAATAATCTTTCAACTCACGTCTGTGTCTGCATGAGGGGCATGCTGGTGGTCTCATAGTTGTCTGGGTGGATGGGCGGCACCACCTCACCACTGACTGGGTTGAAGACGGGCAGGGTGGAGAGGGGCCAGGAGATTTCCCGGTTCTTAGACATGTTCCGCAGCTCCTTGGTGGACTTCTGGATGGAGCTGTGGTGAACCAGCTCGATGCTGGAGAGGGGAGAGGCAGTGAAGTTAACATGTATTGTAGCTTGTGTTGTCATGGTTGGTGGTGTTATTTTGTCTCATCTGAAACACATTTTAAACATCTGAATATGCAATCACTTTGTATGTGCTTTGATGACTTCTGCACTCAATTAATGCATGCACCACAGCAATATAACCGTCACCTTTACCTATCGCTGACTGACTTCTGTACTTTGTCTGACTTATGGTGCAAGATATGCTCTTAATCTTCAAGATTTATGTACGTTTTAAGGAATTTGTTACTGCTAACAGCATTAATTACCTACACCTGGCCACAGAATTTTTGAGCAGCCCATTCGATGAATGGATGTCAACACACATATGAGCAGGTGAATGGATATGAGAAAGCTGTCTATAACAACATAGATGACAAAACTGCAAACCAAAGAGAGAGAGGGGGGGTAGGGGGGGGGACAGAAACAGACCCAAAATAAATAAAAACACAGGAGAGGTAAAACACTTACTCTGGTGTTTGCATGTTTCTTTTTTCCCTAGAAACAAAACAAAATGGATGAATTAAAAACTAGTATTAATAGTTAAAGAGACATCTACACACAAGTGCATGGATTGTTGGGTAAGACAGAGTGGGACTGGCGATGGGGGTGTGGAACATTGAGTTAGCGAGGGGGCACGTCTCTCCCAGCCTGTAAATGATGGAGAATGATGAACAGATTTATCGTGGATGAATGGCTATCAATGTCGTTGGCTATGCTTCAAAACATCAAGATACATACGTACATGATGAAATCAACAAAAAGCGGTGACAGATATTCATGGGGAACTTAATAGAAATGGACCATACAACTGGATGGTAATGACAAGCTGCAATTCCAGTCCAGATTGTTGCTCATATCTAAATATCCTGCACTACACATCTTGTCTCCCATTCGGTTCTCATATACTTAAGTAACAGTTTCTTTGCTTTCCTCAAATGTTTGTTGGGGTGTCTGGTGCAATATTTGCATAAAAATATAGAACTAAACACACTTACACCCCTTCCCGACGGCAGCACATAGTGTAGCCGAGGATGAAGAAAAGAACTAGTGCCACAGCGGAGGGAACAGCCAGTGTGATAAGGAAGTCTGAAAAGTAGTTACGGCCCATCAGAGACTCAGAAGGGGGGCTGTATTCCCCAAATTCAGGCAGGATCCCGGTGCCCGGGTCGGGACGGGTAATGTATACAGGGACCACTTTGTTGATGTCAACCTGAAAAAATAAGGTGTGTGTCAGAGATGTGATTGTAGTTAAGCATAATGTTTATTCAATGACAGCATTTAGTCAAAAGCATTGCTCATGGAAGAGCACAAAGAAGAGTGGTGTACTTGTTCCCCTCCTGCCTCAGCATTAAAGAACCTGCATATTTCAATTCAGGGAAATCTGCACAAGACAATCCTCACCAGAGAGATTTTACACCAATCAATGTGAAACTGAGCCCTGAACTTCTTGTCACAGCTGATGAGCGGCTCCATCTCCTGACTGCAGCGCAGCTGGTTATGTGGGCTTTCCACCTCCCGCAGGCACGACGAGAAGGCAACATCAGCGCCAACCATCACATACACTCTAGGGAGGGGAAGAGACATGGAAATACAAAGCATGGGAGAAGAGAAGAGAAGATGAAGCCACATTTTACATCTTTATGCGGAGGCTTGTAATAGTCAAAGTATTTCTCCTCCACTGGGTGTTCTCCTACATGCTTTGATCTTCCAAAACGTCAGCATGAATCTTTGATGCACAACTTATGGCAGTATGTGTGGGCAGTACTATTCCCCTCTGAACTACACCAACTGACAGTATGTTAGTGCTGATGGCCAAGTGTACTCATCTAATTCACTGTGAACTGTGGATCCCCAGGGCCCCAATTACATAAAATGTCAGCATAATGTGAGTGGGGTGAAAATATAAGCAATTGAAGGAATCTTTAAAACTGTTAAAACCCATGCTTATTGTGTATAAGTTATCCAGAGAAATTATACCTAAAATACAAAATCAATGCAAAGTGCTATAAAATGAGCCTGAAAAGAAAAAAAGAACTCTGATTTAGCAGTAACTGGATCATCTGACACTTTGTATTCACAACTGTTGCAATACAAGTCCAACCCTTCAAAATCCTTACCCTTCCTTAAGGTTGTTGATGGGCAGGGGCACGCGGCCGCCACGGTCCAGTGCCGACGTGATGTTTATGGCGTTGAGGCGCTCAGGCTGCCATACGTTCTTCACCGCTCCCAGGAAGTCCCCCAACACCTCGCTGGCCAGCATCTCCTCTACATTCATGTTTTTGATGTAAAACTCTGCCTGGTAGGGCAGAGGGAACTCTGTGTATAGAGAAGGAGAGAGAGTTAGAGAAAAAGGTGAATGGCAGTAAGAGGAGGGAGAAAGAAGCCAGGAGGGCAGCTACAGTGGTCTTCTGCTGACTAGTTGATACTGATTTGACCAGCCTCCTCTGTTATGACTTGGCTTCCTTCTGGGGCCAGATGGCAGATGACATCACAGAAAAGGGAGAGTGATGTCACGTTAGCACCCCAAACATCTGCTGAGCGTTCAACCGATTCAGTTCATATTGTACTGCGTGTACAGCGACTGGTCGACAAGCCACTGAGCAAACATACAGATGCACAGATGTGAGGTGCAGTCACACAGATGACAAGGAACAGCTGCTTCCTATGGTTGTATCATAATAATTCATAACTATAACATATTGTACCAATACAGGACTGTGTGTTTACAGAAGTCACAACATATGCTGATTTATGACAGCCAACCTGTGATATTTGACTCATCTAAAGACTTAGATTTAGACTGTTGACACAATATTCTCACTACAGTGTCTTCAGCAGATAGAGTTTGGAAACTTTTCTATAATTGTTTATATGAAACGCATGGTTGGATCAACACAATATGTTGTTTTTCTTAAGAAATAATTGATTAGTTCTCGCTCACCAAAGTAGTCAAAGGCAACATTTTCTCCTCAGGGAGGTCCATTATATTAGTAGTACTGAATGTGCTCTCAGGATTTAATCAGGGAAGTTGCATAGTCTGATCTCTGATTCCTGTAAGCTCTCATAGGCACCTCTTACCTTCTGTGGCCATGATGTTTATGACCAAGTTGTGCCGCGCCGTCTCGAAAGTGCGTCTGTTATAGGCAGTAATCTGCAACACACAGGGATGAAAGTTTAAGCCCAGATCAGTGCAGCTTATATCGCAGCCGCCCTCTGGTCAAGGCTGAGCTAGATACACTATGCAGGCCCTGTACCCAAATGAGACACCGTATAGAGGCCCATGTGCACCGCTGGGAATGCTAAGCCTTTTGGGGAAAGAATTTCAACAGTAGCTTATGGGGGACAAAGACAGCATGAAAAAACATAATGGAATTCAAGTCTGAAGACTCATAGCGTAACATTGTACTACGCTATTACTACATGCATACAAATCAGATGTGCTCAGTCAAATCAATCCAAATGTGTTCCTACTTCATTACCTTTATGTGTGCCTTAGATAAAACCACAAATGTCAGATTCTTTTAATTTAATGCTTTCATGTTGTTCACTTTTCCTTCCTTGACATATTAAACAGAAGCACAAATGCCTTTATCTTCTTTCTCTTTACTTTGAAATGGTCCAACCACCCACCTCTATGACCGAGGGCTTGCCAACATGTTCTGCGGTGGGGGAGCCATAGAGCACTCCGTCGCTGTGCTGGGTCCTCTGGATGTAGCGCAGCCAGCCTGGCCTGTCGGGGTAGCCCATCAGGTTGGTGTTGAAAGTGATCGGGTCGCTGCTGGCATCACCTGTTGGCACAGCTGTTTAATGAGGGGTGACCCAATGATCTGTTATGGGTCAGAACCAATTCAGTAATGTACATGTAGACCCATTAGCTGAATTGTGGATGTGTTGCCAGCAGCAGCTAAGCATTTTCTACTAGTGCAATGTGATGAATGGACAATGCACTGCTGCATTTTTACAATGACTGCGCCAACGACTAAATTGTACATATGTTTTAGTCATTTAGATAATGAAAAATGTCAACACAATCAGTAAGTGCAGAATGTACGAATGTGATGGTGTTATTAGAGCTGCAAAGATTAATCGATTAGTTGTCAACTATTAAATTAATAGGCAACAATTCTGATAATCAATCGGTTTGAGTTATTTCTAAGATAAAAAAGTAAAAATTCTCTAATTCCAGCTTCTTAAATGTGAATATTTTCTGGTTTCTTTGCTCCTCTATGTGATCCTCTATGACATTTTTTATAGACCAAACAACTAATCGATTAATCGGGAAAATAATCAACAGATTAACCGACATTGAAAATAATTGTTAGTTGCAGCCATAGGTGTCATACCTGATTTTGGGTATGGAGGAAACTCTCCTTTGAAATACTCTCTCTCCAGAACATGGACGAACAGAACTCCTGCAGATGGGTAGACGTTACGGTCTGCATGCGATCTCGACAAGATGGTAACCACTGAAACACAGATTTTAAAAACAAAAAGAAAACTTAGCTCCTGAAAGCAGAACGTTTTTTGTGTGTGTTTTGTTCATCATTAATGACCTGCCACTAATTACAAAAGAAGCGAATGCGTTAATAGAGAACAAATAAAGCAAATGTTTGGGTTACTAGCACCTGCTAACCTACTTGACGCTTTGAGAATCAATACTCCTCGCAATGATAGATTTGTCTAGATTTCTTGCCTGGCTTCTGCATTCTCTTGAATGTAAATGCATTCGCTTCACATAAGGACGCAGTGCAACCAAGCGTGAAGGTGTAATATCAAATTATTAGGTGCCGGAAAGCAAAATAACAAATTTCAGGGCCAAGGAGCGGAGGTACTGTGAGTAAAGGCAGCAGTAATGAGAGTCATTCAGACTGTACTGAATTGTTTTCATGCCCTCCTCCCACTGTGTCTCCATTATGCTCTCTGTTTAGCCCCATTTCAAACACAAACATTTAGCCTTTATTTGTGGAGGGCATTACTTGGAGAATGGCAGCCCCATTACAAAAGTTTACACAATGTCAGACTGGCGGAGATTTGCAAAGCTCACTCCTTCTCTTTGCATCTTCCCCTTTCACTATTTCCCCTTCACTTGCTCACTCGTCTTCTTTCAACCTCTAAGCATTTTTGCACTGTGTTTTTCTATTCTCACCCCCCCTTCTCTCCCTCAGTGGGTGGGCACTCAATTTTTAATCACCATGGGAGACTCAGTGTACAAGGAGGAAGAGGAGAAGGAGGGAGAAGAGAAATAGCAAGAGAGAGAGGAAGGGAAAACTGGAGATCTGTTCTATTAGGTGCGAGAGGAGGAGGAAAAGAGAGTTTGAAGTGTTTTCGCCTGCAGACACCTAACTCTTGACACAGATACAAAGAAGGCCAGGGAAAGCTGTGTGTGCCTTCCCGCTGGCAAAATGTTGCACATTTGCACCATTGTTTATCTCCTGCTTCATCTTCTCATTAGCATAAAACCAACATATTCTACATAACTATCATCGGCATCAACAGGAAGTGAGGCTCTACTACTGTACTTTGAGCCCTCTCCTTGAACAGAAGCTGATTTCCAAGGGGAGTCTCTGCTGAACAGTATAGACTAATAGAGCAGGATTTACATTTTAATCCCAAAAAGGAAGTCAGTATGTGATCTTTGGTTGTAAAGAGGTATCTATTACCAGGGTGCACAAAGGGGTTATAGAAGATTAGGTGACACAGTAAGCTGCAGATTAGTAAAGAAGTCCACATCTACAAGACAAATTGCCTAACTGCAATCTAAGCGCATTGATGAGCTGCTGGAAAGTTATGAAACGGTCCCATATGTACGTTAAACTGGGCTACATCTGTGACCACAAACAGAGACGTTGAACTGGCCATATGTCCGATGTCCCCAAGGGCTCAGTCACAGCTAGATGCAATCAATACCATTTAGCGGCCACTAAATGTGGTGTTACTTATAAAAACCTGAGGTTATATCCACCACATCTGTTTCCAAGAACAGACTGAGGGAGCCACCAGAGCATGACTAATCCACGCCATAGCTCCTCTCCCTGCTACTACTGCACCCATGACATTAGGATCTAGGTTATTCAGAGACCAAGAATAAAACCTTATTCAGTTTCAGCACACCAGTGGCGCCCTCTGTGATGACTTGAGTTGATCTGCAAATCCCACTGTGAATGCGCACGCTCGGATTCTATTACCCGACCCGTTGGGCCTCATCAATTCTTCACCACACAAAGGACCACAGTCACACACTCCTGGTCAAGGTCATGTACGGGCCATTCTGTTCTGTTCAGAGACCAACTGGTTGCGGTGTAAACATTCGAGGCACGTCCACAGATGAGACAGGCAGGACATACAAGCAAGACCCAGATGGCCTGGTCTCACCTAATGGTCTGAGAAATAAGAAATGACCTATGGGATTTGAAATGTGTTTTGGCCTATCAACATTAAAGCTCTGATTCAACAACAAGGGTTTAGGCCTAACACACGCTCCTTGCAGCCTTATGTTAGCTAGTCTCGCTTACAGGATCCTATTGGACTGTTTTTCAGGCACACCTTTGACTGCAGTCACTTTCAATTTAGAGAGCAGCCAGTGAGTAAATATCACTAACTAAGCTACACTGAGGCTCTGCTAATAGCATCAGATCTGCTTATCTATGGCTGGGTGACTTTCTGCCAGGCCTTCTCGAGATGATGGACTGCAGCGCTCCTGTATATAATACATCACCAATTAAAGTTAATACTAGACTGCCAACTGAAGACTAACCTGTAAGCTCCCACTGCCGGACAAATGTAAAGTGCATGCTGATTCACAAAACAAGCTACACTTTGCTGATAATTGGGCTCACATACAAACTAGCATTCAAGTATTCTCTATATACATTGCACGCAATCATAATCAACTGACACACTTGCATTTGTTAGTATATCACTGACAGTTGTTGGGGGACTTGGAAATGCCTAACCAGGTTTTATGGTTTTCTGGGCTGACCTTGGGACTGGCTGACGTCTCAGGAGTGATGCCTTACTTAAAAATGCCATTGGTAGCATAGAGAGGATACACCACCCTTGCCCCTCTAATGGTCCACTCTAGCTACGGTAACTGCAGCCCCTAGCTAGCAGAGGCAGAGGCAAGGGAGAGGTATCCTTTAGTTCTGTTGAATCAGCTTTGTATGTGAATGTTGTCTGGGTCAGGAGGAATGCATGTGCTTCTTTGGTGTTAAGCAGGGAAGCACCGACAACAAGGATTTCTACTGTTTGGACCGCAGCTTTGGTATTCTGCCTGTGATAAGTTTTAGCCTTGTTGTTCTAAACACAGACCTGGAAGTGAAAGTAGTCCGTGTCAAAACAAGCAGAAGGCTCTGGCTAAGGACAAGAGTGGACATGAAACACCCAGTTCAATCTTCTAGCGCTCTGCAAAGGTAAGTAAATCACTGATTTGTCTAAAACGATTAGGTTGACTCAGTGCAGTAAAGTACCAGTATCATGTTAAACAGAAGATATACCTTTGTCTCATAGTTAATGCTTTAGGATCAATTCTACTTCTAGCAAGAACAAGGTTTAGACACAATTTAAATTCAGTAAACTGCTGTTACAGGAAACGTAAGTGGGCCAAGTCTGTGGGACAGCAGACAACAGAAAACAATAATGGCAGTATTAATGGGGAACCAGTTGAGCGTGTCACTGTGTTATGACAGGGGGGAGGGGACAGCGGGTCAACACATAAAGTGCACCACTGCACACACCCACTCACCATTTCTGTACAGGGCTGTTCTCAGCTTCAAGCCAATGGATCGCTCCATATGGCCATTTCTCTCATGAAAAGCGGTGTGTTTGACATCATAGGCATGCACAATGTAAACTATTGAATCAATGAATAAAAATAATGAATGGAACAAGTGTGTGTTTTAAAGGCATTCTGAACTATACATTTGGTGTGTTCTCAATGTATTAGGTACACTTAGCTAAAGGTAAAGCAGCCTAATACAACAGCTGTGCTACTAAGTCTTCCTTTATGAATGTTCACTTTTTCTGTTTTAGAAATGCAGATTGAAGTTTATTCATGCTGAGATGCATGCCCAAAATGTTACTTAAAATGTAGTGGCAAACATGGGGTGGCCTCTAGCTTACGCAGTAAGAGAGTTCACCCCATGTTGGCTGAGTCCTGCAGCAGGGTGAGCTCGAATCCGAGCTGCTGCCCTTTGCTGCGTGTCATCCCCCATTTCATGTCTATCCACTGTCACTATATAATAAAGGGAAAAAGCCCCCCAAAAGAAAAAAATTTAGTGGCACACATAAACGTCTTCAGCCTTGATTTTAATTAACTCAAGTTTGCTGGGAGCATGTTTAAGCTATGTGGTGCATATAAACTAAGAGCTTCTTAAATGTGAGGATTTTATGCTTTTCTTTGTCATATATGATAGTAAACTAAAGGAATTGTTAGTTAACGTTAACGTTACACTTAGATAAAAGCATGGACACATTTTGTCTTGCTAAGACATTAGTCCTTTAATTCCTGCTGTATTTTAAGGTGATAGTAGGCTGATTTTGTAATTGTAGAAAAGTAGGCTTATTGTTATTGAAAGGCTATTGTATTAGACTGAATTAGTTTTAGCTATGTGTACTTAACAAACTGGCAACTGAAAGTATATTGCCTACAAACAATGAGTGTACCACTAGAGATGCAGCTGTAACAAAACTGCAGCAGTGTAATATCATCTCATCTATTCCCCACATATAATTAAGGGTAACCTGAGCTGCTAGCATTAGCTACTTAATTAGGCATTCATAACACACCTGGTCTACTTACTAAATACATGCCTGCGCAAGAGGAATAACGTTAAGGCTATTTTAGTAATTAAAGCGAATCAATGGCAAGAAACATAACTAGCAAGACACGTTATATTCCTCGTTGGAGATGTAAGGTACTGTACAAACGTTGAATATAGGAACTCCACCCGTGTAACGGTATGTCTATTGTTAGCCATTTTTCCATGTCTCCTCCTCAGTCTCTTGGAAAAAATGAGCACAGCAGCTAAACAGCAACATGCTAACTCGCTAGCTAACTAGCATGGAAACCGCATCAAAGGCAAACGCGTAAAAAATCCCCGGATATTTCCCAGTTTGATCGATACGTACCCGTACCAAGCCATACCACGACAGCTGCAACAGACATGGTGCATAGCATCCTCGTAAATATTTCATGAAAAAGCAAGTTTTATCTAATCGCCACTGGGTTTGACAGCCATAATAATAAGCATCCTGCAGCATTCCTTCCTCCGCCTCCTTCCTTCACTGGAAACAGCACGTCTTCTCATTGGCTCAACATCTGGATGGAAAAAGATGGCTGTCTCGTAAAAAAAGGGGCAGAAACACGGTGTGAATCAGAATAAGGAGCGTCACGCCTTTAGAAAATGTTTCTGTGGGATGTTGGTCGATTTAGACGGGGATTATAATTGTGTCTGCATAGTAGCCTATATCAAATCCAAGGAGTGTCTGTCGTATTGCTGTTATTCTGTTGACCTCTCTCCTTCTGATCTAGGACAGCATGCAGATGTAATTTCACTATATCATTTTCTGAACGCATCTCTTACGCATCGTTTGCTAAATTCATTAATTTACAAGAGGCTTCTTTGATTGCTTTTTGATCTTTCAGCTTGATGATTTCTTGATGTCTCCAAAATTTGGATCAGGAGTTCGACACACCCTCATAGTCGCATGCACATACACACAAACCATCACTTCACCAGAGCATGACCCAGCTGTTAGAGGGCAGATACGTTTGAGAAGTCTGATCCAATCTGTCCAGACCCCCTGTAGAGACAGTCCTAGCAGACAGATGGTCATGTTTTGGCCCGTTGGCTCCAAGTCAGGCCTGCTAAAGGGCTGTGGGACCCTCAATTCACCCCTCATGCTCCCTTGATGTCAGCTAACAGTACGACTTTGATCCTGCAGAAAAGGATCCTAATTCTGGCTAACATGCTGACAGTTGTCACTGCATGGCTGTTGTTTAAGGCAAATTTGAACTGGATGCATGGCTTCCTCCGGTGATAAACATGATGCTATCCATCCTCTGTACTCTGCAGTGCAAGGCTGTTCTGTTCTCTCACCCTCCCTTTATACCCTTCAGATTATTTTTAGGTTGCTTAGCAACATCTTCACATAGCCAATGATTGGACTGGGTATGAATGTATCACAACTATAGGTCAATGCATGTGCAAAGATGCACAGTAATGAAGACTGAGAAAACACAGCATTTCCCACTTTTAAATTAGTGGCAATCAAGATTAAAATAGTGGCCAAATGTGTTTGATTTGGATTGATTTCAGTCCAATTTTGTTTCAGTATAGGCTGCAGTGAGTTTCAATTTACACTGTAATTGTCCTGAGTTTGCTGGTTTTGAGCAGTGAGGCAAGACGCAACATTCCCACTCTCCTCAGAAGTGTTGCTAAATGGAGACAAACTGTAGGTCATGTGGGTCTGTTCCTTGTAGTGCAGCAGATATACAACAGCAAATACACTCTTTCATAATATTTTACTCTCTAAATTCAAGATGCTGGTACTGAAAAATGTGAAGGACCACATAAAAAATAGAACAACAGTAGCCTACTGAATAAAAAAGAACAAATGTGTTGCTTTTAGTGAGTTCAGTATGGACTTAAAGGGTTACATAATAATGTAAATCGCATATTTTTGCAGAATATGACTGCACACATTCATAAAACAGATTTACTAGGGATTTTAAAGGTGACCAAAAACAAATCACAAATACCTTATTCACATTCATGCAGCATCCATGCTTTAATCTGCTTAATCACACTTGAATGAATTATGATTAAACTTTGATTATAATTTTGATTAATATAACTTGTAATGTGTGCTTACAAAATATGCATTTAAGCAACAATGCCATGTAATATAACAAAATCAAAATCCATTATATAACTCAATGCTGTTTGTTAGGTAAATCACATATCTGGATGTTGACAAAGCTTCTTTTCTAGTGATTTATCACATGAATTCAGTCCCATGCTTTAGGCGGTTTCTGTTGACTCATTTGTGACCCAGCCAGCTAGAATTTCCACACTGATCTTCTTATAAGACTGCTAAAATATTGAACATATTGTTAATATACATGTGGCTGAACATTTCTCATTCTCCAGACTGAAAACATTCCCAGTTGCACCTGTATGATTAGGAAGGAGTTAATGTTGTCATTATCCTTATTGATCTCAACAGACTGACAGGGACTTTTAATTAGTGAATAACTTTACCTCATTTTTCTGGCTCTACCCCCTTAGGCCCCCTGGTGGTCCTCACACCACATTTGGAAACACCCTAATTTGAACGCTCATGGCATAGCCTGAGTGGTCCTTGAATCTATCAACCCCACCCAAGCTCCATTGATGAACAATAAGCAGCGAGTAAAGTTACAGTCGCTGTGTGCTGGTATTCATGCCAGACTGCAGCTCAGTGAAACCCCCTCCGTACAGCAGATTATTGGACCAAACCAATGCCGCAGTTCAGGTTTTAGCACCTGTCACATGAGGCTTTACATTTGCAAATCACCGGCTACCATTAAAGCTAAGTATGTTTACTTTACTATAGCCTACTGCAGACGTATATCGGACAACCCTTGCAAATGCTGCCACAGTGCAGCTCTCAGTGAGATGGGCTGCTAAATTGCACACACACACACACACACACACCCCTATAGCGCGGCTGGCAGCATCACCTACTGCCTGCAATGGCGTTGTAGAGGCTAGTGTGTCCAAACGTTCCTGTAGTCCCGGACAATTTACGAGCTTGGGATAGAAATGTTTTTCTTTTGTTTTTCGAAAAGGTTTTGCAACAAGAGCGTCCATATTTTCCACGAGTTTACCCTCTGTATTGCAGTTTATTTGTATCACGCGTCAAACGGAGCCGGAGCCATGAATGTAAGTCTGACTCTTTTGTTTTTGTAACATTGAAGCAACATCGCTGTGGTTTGTGGTTAACAGTTAACTTATTCTTTTGGTGTATTCGCATAGGTAGGTCAGTCATTTCTATTTTTGCCCCTGCATACATCTGCACAGGAGGAAATTTTTTTTTACATAACAACATGTTTAACAGTGTCAGAAGGGGGGGGAACAGAGCTGTCATGTTGTGTGCGGCGTGGCTGATGCCTATTTGACTGATCCTACTGTGACACAATATTAAAGCCTCAATTTCATCTTTCATCTCTAACTTTATTTGTGTGATATCCTGCGAAGCCGATGTTACTCAAGTTCGAATTTGTTATTTTGCACAATGTGTAGGATCGTGGACGAGCAAGACTGAATTTTGAACCAGGACATTTAGGTTTCAGCCACTGCTGCCGCTGTTGATGTTGCTGATGCATCCATACCATTCAGACCAACCGAGATTAATGGATTATCTGTGTCCCAGATGAATGTTGTTTTGTGTCATATTTCATCTTCGTCTTTGTGGAATGCATTTCCAAACAGGATTAAATATTAATGGATGTAGGTATGGAATATTTAACTACTACACTAGCTTTCTACCCTGCAGTAGCACTGCAACTGCAAGTCTATCAGTATATGTAATGGTTTGTATTTTTGTCCCTGGGATGATAACACATTTTTGGTGCATTCAACAGCATTTTCTTAGTGCAGTAAAGATTGTAACTACCATGCAATGCTCTGTTTGAGGGCTGGCATTTAGTAACCTGCATCATGTCAGTGATGGTTTAGAGAGCTGTGGGATGTGTGAAGGGTCACATCTTATTATAGAAAATAGGGAGTGGGAGAAAGAAAAGAGAAGAAGACAACATTTCCTGCAGTATAGCACCAGTTTAAACATAAAGACCTCAAACTCTGATGTCTACAGTAAGTCTTGATTTGAGAAGGTAAACAGTACAGCAGTGCTTGAAAAAAACAACAATCAGAGTGCTTGTAGGGTTCAGTAGGCTTTAATAACAAGTGTGAATAGTGTCATTAATGTCAGGTGAAAATTATCTCTTTGTAATCATCATTTTTGATGATTTGACAAGTAATTGTGCACATGTTTAAACGGTTATCTCTTTTCAACTCACATTATCATGCAGTGTTACAATATGTTTTTATCTTTATAACGTCTCTTTTCACCTCTGCAGGTGTGAATGGGCCTAAAGGAACTATAACATCAGGTGGATCCGATTAGGCAGGATTGCGGTAGGTCAAACTATACTCACATTCTAATGAGGCCACGGCAATGCTGACATCCCCTCTAAATCCAAAGACATCATCATGCTGAAGACGGAGGCCTCGGGGGAGAGGACCAGCCTCCGGAGTTCCTCCCCCCACCGTAATGCTTACCGGGCTGAGTTTCAGGCGCTTAAGAAGGCCTTTGACCAGCCTCGGATCGATGGAGAATCCAAGCCCAAAGACCTAGTACGGGTGAAGCAGCCAAGGGGACGCCAGTATGGTGGCCATGTCAGTCGCATTAAGGACATGTTCATGCAAATGGGCTCAGAAAACGTGCAGGCTAAGGCCAAGGCTTGTGATGATTCGTCGCCACAAAAGCTGGTCAAGCCCACCAACTTCATCAACAAGGCCGATGGATCAGTGATAAAACTCCAGCATTCTGCATCAGCTGACAGGGTTGGAGGTGCTGGAGCAAAGTTCTCTGAAACCAGGAGGCTGTTTGAGCAGCAGTTACGTGACCAGTCCCAGTCACCAGTCTTTCCATACGGACGGGATAAACGAGGTTCCCATGAGCATCTAGATGACTGGCGAGGTGCAAGGTCTAACCGAGGCAGCACAGACTCCTTGGACTCACTTTGCTCCAGAACAGAGGCGTCCTCGCCAACTGTCAGTCAACTGAGTGCTGTTTTTGAAAATGCCAATCACAACAACCAAGGTGTGCCCTACAAAGGAGTGAGCAGACGGGCCCTCTACTCACCAGAAGGATTCCAGCGCCCTGGAGGTGATGTCAGTGAAGATGATTCAAGACAATCTCCAGTTCGTGGAAGCTACCGGGGCAGGACAGGGGGAAAGTTTCCCACATCCTTGTCTTCTGAGGACCTTCTGAGCCCCAGTCCTGGCACAGAGACGTCTGAGCTGAAACCAGAACCACAAGAGGAAGAAGCCCAAGACAAAGCATACAAGGTTGAGACTATGGGAAGAGATAGGCAGCATCTTTCTGGGGTCACCACCAACGGAAGCCAGGTCAATGGTTCATGTGAAGAAGAGGAGAAACCTTCAGAAACAAGAAAACATGTTGAGGATCTAGGGGTGTCCAAAGATTCAAAATCTACAGATAATGTTGTGATTACCGACAAAACCTTTGAAGATGAAACCCCTGAGCCATTGCCGACCCCAACTACACCTGCTGGGGAAAGCCAGGAGGATGGGGATGGTTCAAGAGAAGACAAGTCCTCTGAATCTCCCAAGGACCAGGTGGAAGAACCTGATGAGGAATACATTGGGAATGAGCGGGTGATTTTTAACGCAGACGGGGATGCCTGTTACCAGGGTTGGGGGGAAAGCTGCACAGATCCTGAAGATGACCTCTATGGAGACGATGAGGATATTGTCTATGACCCAGGCTCTGATCTGACAGAGATTCCTGGTCTACCACACGAAAACAAAGATGACATCCCTCCAAAGAGGAAGATTCGTTTCAGCACTGCCCCCATTACAGTAAGTTGGGTACTGAACAAAGCATTGTGGAAGCCTTAATTGTGTACACACACTGAATACAATCCAACATAAAAGCTCCGGTGCAGCTCTGATCAAAAGTAGGTTAAAAAAACAGAGAGCTAATATTGTATTCAGAGCTTCCTTTTTATGGGCTCATATTTATAGTTACGGTTGAACTACTCATTGTGGTAGCTTTTTTGTTTTTACAAACATTTTTATGAGGTCATATGATCATGGTAACATGATCTGACATCAGTAATCTTTATCCTCATTAGACATGTATAGTGTGGTTTCATTTCACATTTAATCTTCCTTGGTTACATTCTGTGATTTGGTAGATACAATAGCAAATTGTTGTAGCCATTTTGTGATGATGGTCAAAGCATCGCCCTCCTCGAAATTGACGTGTTCATGAGCAGAACATCTGTGCATGTGTTAGTCATGCTGGTTTTGCACCCACACCGTTTTCACACATGATACTGTGTTTGTTTTTCTCAAACGGTCCCACCTCTGTCTATTTGGTACATTTCTGTGACAGAGTCCACATGAATCTGTCAAATATACTGTATATTCAGAATATTGTGTGTGTGTGTGTGTCTGTGTGTGTGTGTGCATTGTTGTGTATGTTATGCTCAGTGATATTAGCAGATGTATAGCAAAATAAGAGATTACATATTTTTTTTCCATCCCACAGGGATTTCAAAGGGGCTGGAAATGTCCTACGTACACCCCAATAAGGGGTGTAAAAATGATGATTGTTTCGGGTGAATATGCAGCCATAATGCCCAATTTCCACAGAGTTTAATTTACCTGGTAACTTCTTTTTTAAACAATGGAAATAGCTTTACCATAGTATTTGTTGCATCATCTGCTGTAAAGTATTTTAATATTGTTTTCAGTGCTGATTTGGACACAATGCAGCCAGTGTTTGTTGATTGGGAAGATAGAGTTGAAAGATTATTGGAAATGTTTTCCAGTGTTTATCCTCAATCATTTACAGTAAATAACCTTAACATTTGCAGCAATCAACATGCTTTAGGTTGCAATTTTTCCTTTTTATGCTATTCCTTTAATCAGTCTATTTTTTTTATTTTTATTTTCAGCCTGTTGGCACGCAAGTGCTGTGTGTGTCCATCCATCCATCTTCATCCGCTTATCCGGGGTCGCTGTGTGTGTACACTTTTAAAATGTGAGGGCAGCAGTGATTTGTGAGGTTCATGTATAAGAGATTTGGAGCCAACACAAACATTCCACAAGTTGAGGATCAATCCTATTAACATGCTGTAACGAAGCAGAACAATTAGCCCAGTTATTCTGAGGAGAAAATGTGATGTTGGCTCACTAATTACCCTGCACTGTCTCTGCATTGTGTGTCCTTTTGCCTCTTTCTCTTTTCCTCCCTCTTAGGACTCACCCCACGTACATGAAAGCACACACAATCAGAAGTATACATTTTCACTGAGGAAATTAGTTCCTACGTTATCCGGCTCAAACATAGCATCACATGTGATATAAATGTATGTTTTTGGTAATATATTTAACAAATACCAAAAATATTCTTTTCTTGAGATCAATTTAGCAAATTTATTTTAATCCTACAGTGAAAGTGAGCACTACAAAGCTTGTTGTCCCATTTCAGTTGAACAGACGGGGAATATGCTCCTCTGTCATTTCAAGGCTTCTGTTTTCTATGAAAAGGACAGACGCTCGTTGATCATATGGAATATTCAAGAGAGGCACTGCCCCCCCTATACACAGACGCACATGCACAATTAGACATGCACCCCTCCCACTTCTCTGTCACATGCCCCCCTCCTCTCAGCACACAAGGAACAAACAGAGTTCTGTCTTTTGTTCGTCTTTATATTAAAAGAGACAAAGCTATTTTCTCAGCCCTCTGCCCCTGCACAAGTCCAGCTTGACCCCTGTAGGAGGAGATGGCAGAGAAGACCTTGAAAAAAAACCTGCCGTGTTATAATCTAATACTCAACGTTCTCTCCCTTTCATGTAATATTTCTTGTTCCTGCCCCATAAAGCGGATAAATATAATTTCAACATCCCAGCTTTGAAAGCTTAATTCATTTTAGAAATCATCATGGCAGACCCAGGGAGAAGATGACACACAACCAGCTTTTGGCACCAGTTTGATATAGCGAATAACAGGTCCAGAAGCTCAAAGAAGCATGTCATTGTGTTGACTTCACTGTTAATAAATCTAGTTTTAGCCATGCTAGCGGCATGTGGCTGTGGATGGCTGTCGGTTGGTATGGCGGTCCACCACTTTGGTCCAAAATGAAATATCTCAACAGCTATTGGAGGGATTGTCTGTGCAATCGTGGTCCCCAGAGGATGAATCCTACTGACTGGTGATCCTCTGACTTTTCACCTAGCACCACCATGGGTTGACATTTTTTCAGGTGAAGTGTCTTGACGACTATTGGATGGATTCCCATGAAATTTGGTTCAGACATTTATGGTTTATGGACATTTATGGGATAAAGTGGATAAATCCTAATCACTTTGATGATTCCCTTACCTCTACTCTAGCGCCACCAGCAAGTCAACGTTTTTACTTCCACATCCTTTCACTCATCTGTAACATCCTGACTGACACAGTGAGATGCGACTGCTTTGAGCTGCCCGAGGTGACGGCAGGCTGCTCTCCCGAAGGCAATGACCTACAGAAGAGAATCAGATCTCATGTTCATTCAAGCAACTGGTTTTTATCTTTGACAATATAACCTGTAGTCTGTTTTTTCAGTCAGAGGCATATAGATTGATATAGTAGTATTGAAGTAGATTCAATTTAGTAGTAGTCACACTTTTTATGTCCTGTTGTCCAAGTATGTTCTATGCAGCTGAATGGTATGGCACACATCTCAGCCAGTGTTCAGTTCCCCTGTGTGTTTCTTGATCACAAACATATCCCAAGAGCTTTTAACCATCTCACACTTGTTACAGATATCTTTGCATGCAGTGTGTTTTCTCTTTGTGGATCCGGACCCCAGGAGTTTGACAGAAGAACGCGTCTTCTCCCTCTGCATGCAGTGTGCTGTGTCAGTCTCCTCTTGTTTTCCTCTCTCCCTCTCTACATGAATGGCTTTAGTATTTCTGATTCTGATTCTGATTATATAGGACTTCTGCTTTTAGTCAAAATAGTGATACATTCTGTCGTTGTTACTTGAGGATGGAATTATAGTGAAAATAAATGATTCCCCTTTTTGCTGGGGACCCCCTGGAAACCCATCAAAAGACTTTGAAAACGAATGACTTAGATGACTCATTTGCCTGAGGGGCGGGGACCAGAGCAGTGGCCAGGGGTGGCACGGGCCCCCCTCAGGAATCTGAGGAAACTCTGGGACTTTGTACATGTCTGTGTCCATGGGCCCATTGTCTCATAATCTCTTCATGGCTACAAGCTATTTGGAGTTACAAATTATTTCATATTAGAAAATATAAAGTATTATATATTACAGTATATAAAGTTTGGCATTCACTTATTACACTCATAAACAATGTAACTATTAATAATGTACAGTGTATTATTGCTATTACTGCTTTACTGTCTCCTCAGTCTGGCACAACTTTCTAAACCCACCCCTGCCTCAGACTGATTTAAATCCCACTATAGACACTTGGTTGCAAAGACAACCTACTCACATTTTCACATTGTACTTTTTCTGTATGTGAGTTTGCAACTCAGACGGCAGTACATCAAACCAATTCAGAGACTCATCTTGTACTTTACTGGAGCATGAAAGAACATAAAGACAAAGTTGCTGATGCTTGAAAACAGAAAATGTCAACTAGCACCCTCCAAGTGCCGTTCCACAGACTTGCCAGACATTTTTGAACCACTGGGAGTTTGTTTGACTGCCCTTAATACAGTACATGACAACAACGAGTCTAACCTCCCTACTGTGCATGCCTGTTTAAATCCAAGTTACATGTGTCAACAGTAAAATGTGATTCTAACATCATCCTTATCTGGAGCATCACCTAATACAGTCTTGTGCTTCACAAACTCAAATGAGATGGCTTCCAGCCAGGGACTTTCTGACTGTATTTTTGATGGATAGGATTACTCTACTTAAGGGCAGTCTGTCTTTATGGATGATGGTATATGTGCAACAGCATTGCTCGAATTTTGGAACCAATACTGACATGGATTTTGGCAATGTCATTTATAAAAAGTATTTGAGGCCTGAAGCAGCTTCGCTACAGCTTAGCCACCTTCAATATAGTCTAGTGTTGCAATATAGTCTAGTGTTGCAGTAGATGCCTTTTCAGTTAAAAATCAATTTTGCAGATATATAAGTCCTCTTTGTTTGAATCATTCTCAATAGTCTACAAAAACTCATAACACTGATTAACTGCTGCTAAATGGTATTTTGCCATATTATTTGCAATACAGATCTTTCTGTATCTGTATATCTCTTAATTACTACATTCTTTAGCACCCAATTGGTCTCCTTCCTGTCCTGAAATCTGATGTTTTCCCTCTGTGAGCTGAGTGAAACTGGTTGCCAGCTTCCTAATTATGCGATCTGTGGCTGGTCATAATGGGAGAGAGCAGGGTATTGTTGGAGAGTTCCGACACTGCTACAGCAGCAATATAACAGCTGACATTTTGGTTAGACCAGCAAAAACAATGTAAACACAATGTAAACAAAATGTATTTTGGTTAAGCTTCTTTTTTTTGGGGGGGTCTTATCCGAAAATGTACTAACTAGATTAAGATAAGATAGAGATAGATAAATTAACTAGATTCCTTACAAATTATCTAGTTGTAGAGAAACTTGTGCGATGGCTTTTATATCTTATG
This sequence comes from Sander vitreus, assembly GCF_031162955.1. NCBI lineage: Eukaryota > Metazoa > Chordata > Actinopteri > Perciformes > Percidae > Sander > Sander vitreus. The sequence continues at coordinate 18,223,356 of NC_135868.1, forward strand.
CAGATATCCAGCCAGTCAAGCCAAGATTTTTCCTTCCGCTTTTATCTCTGACAGGTACAACTACTCCAAACTCGGGTGTTGGGTATGTGCTTATTTTTGCGTGTATGTAGCTTAGTCACTCCATTATTAATGCAGTGGTGTTTTTGTTTGCTTGTTTCGGTGCCACCGGATCCTCCCCAGGGGATGCATTTTTAATGATCCAGGAAAGGCGAGACATGCCATGCGGTTTCTGAGGATGGTCAGTTGCCACACAGTGGACGGTGTCATCACGAACCATGATACAAACCCCACCAACCCAATCTGGTTCCCCACTAATGATGTCATCAGCGTGCTGCCAGTTTTTTATTGCTGTTAAAAAACTGCACAGAACAGAGTTTCTGTCTCAGTGACACAATGTTCTCTGTGTTTGCTAAGCCGTTGCTAAAGACAGTTCAGACTGCTCCACTGTCACCATGTCCTTGTTTGTAGTCAGGGACATGATTAAGGTGAACTGTCTGAATTTAAACTTACCAACCCTTTCAAGTGATTTCTGTCCTGAGATCTGTGCCACAAACAGAATTACTGCAGATCACAGAGAGTGGCTATTATGATGTGTAACAATATGAATACTGACTGTGGTCCCGAACTCTGCCAAGTCATTGTTGCAGCATAATGAAGAACATATCATAGCAAGTGGGCATTAGAGCATCAATACTATAACAAACAACATGTTGTTATGTTTCCTCTGATCGCAGCCTCCTACTCACTGTACATGACCAAGACATAAAATAAAGCAGGACATTGTCTGCAGCCATTCAGTTGCAGTTGTTTACTATGCTCTGCTGGCCCCTCGCTCTCTCTTGCCCTCACTCGCCCTCACGCTCTGTGTCCCTCATCCTGTAGTTGGCCAGTGGCTTAATTTTTTAGTGGGAGTCATGGCACCCAGTGGTATTGTGCCATAAACAGTGGACAGAAGTGCATTTTTTGAGGAGGGGAAAAAACAAGCCGGCCACAGAAACAGCAGCTGAAAAAAAGCTCTGGATCTACTCTAATTAAATCTTAATTACATTATGAAAAGAGTACATATTAGCAGTGGATATATCTAAAATATTTGAAAAAAGACCACTTATATGAACAGTATGTGTCTACTTTGTATGCAGGAGATAGTTCAGTTAAAAAAAGAAATGCTGACTTGTTATATTTTGGCACTCCCAGACATGTCAAAAGTCAGTTTCACTTTCTGAGACGAGGGGTGATGTATGCAAGAAGACAGACAGGTTGTCCTTGAATTGACTGTAAAATCTGTATGTTCTCACTTATCTTTATATAGAATGGGTTACTGAATGTTTCTATTTCTTTCTTTCTTTTTATCACTTCGTCCCATCACCACCTCTTTATATCTGTCTCTCTCTGTCTGCTCTCATGAGACATTCATTCATTTCCATCATGAGCAAGTGTCTCATCCCCTCAGCATCCAGACACTTTTTTTAGCACCTGTCAGCTCTCCGGCACGGTGTTGTGTGAGTGGGTCGGTGACCACAGGTAGAAGTAATGGAATGCAAATGTGCTGAGCTGTCGCAGCAGAGCAGACTATGTGTGTCTATGTGTGTGCGTAGGTCAGGCTGTAGTTAATCCACTGCAGGGTTTGCTGGTCTCGTGCCACAGCAGTAGGAACATTTCTTCTGGGTTTTCCAGTCTCGTATTGCCTTGGGCAGCGTCCGCTGTCTGAAAGCCGCAGTGCGGGCGCCTCCACTGACACGAACATACCGAAGGCCCAGTTTAATACCATCAGAGGCAGTGGGCCGGGCATGGGCGCCATGCTGTGACATCTAAGGCAGGGACTCAAACAACCCTGGAGCAAATTACCCCAAGCCTTGCCCTTTTTTCTGCTTTTCTCTTCTTCTTTTTGTTCTTGGCCAGGGCTCACTTGTAAAAGAGATTTTAGTCTCAATGTGATTTTTTCCCCCGGTAAAATAAAGGTTAAACATTTCTTTCTTATTGCCTGTTTCACTCTACAATAGCCTCACTGTCTGCTGATGCTCTACTCCATGAATCATATGAGTCACTCTTTCTCTCTCTGTGGATATTGCCTCCCATCCTCTGTAAACTCTATTCTTCCTGTTCATTTACTACTCCTTCATTTTCTCACCATCTTACAGCTTCCTGCAACTCTGTGTCAACTCATTTGTCCTCTTTTTTTTTTATTGTCCCATTCCTCCATCTCCGTGTCTCATTTTACCGCCCCTTCCTCTCCTCCCCATGTACTCCCCAATAATGTTATCTCCTTTTTATACCGTTTTCTCCTCTAGCCTTACCCCCATGCTCTGTTGCTCCCTCTTCCTCTCCTCCCCCTGGGGCTTACTGGGCCCTTGGTTAATCCCCGCTCCTCTGTCCCTGAGGCTAGGCCAAATGCTATCCAGACAGAATGACAGACATTATTTGGCTGAGAGGTTGTCATCTAGCAACATAGGCAATGAGATGAATCTTGATTCAGGACACCAGCTTGGCATCATCTACATGTATGCATGCATGCATGCTTATGCAGACCTGTACCTGCAAAGAAACTTTAATTGGCTGTACATACATGCACACAAATCTTGCATGCATACTCATACTGTTATCACTCAAATACTTAATGTGCAATTTTAGCATATATACTCAAGCACCCATATGCAAAAACAGGGAGAGTGAGAGGCACTTGTACTGAGTGAGAGGGCTCAGCTTTATTAAAGTTAGTGGCTGAGAGCATCCGGGGGCATCTGCAGAATCACAGCAACTGCAGCAGCATCCACAAATGACATTACAACTGCATTTCAGAAGAGTCAAACCAAATCCCTCTATGCTCCTGCGAGGCCTGGAGATCAGCTAACAACACTGCCAATCTGTGGATGCCCAAGCAGAACTGCTGTCTGCACTTAAGTACCACTGTTGACACAACAGACAAAGACAAGACAAGCTTTTTTCATCCATAATGCATTAAACCTAAAAGAAATTGCAGGCAGTGTAGATAAATATATTTACATGGAAATGGTTGTGTGTTGTGTTTAATCTCTCAAAATGCTAATACAATTCCATGTACCCACATGGGTAGACGGCCCATTATACTTCCATATTCAGTGGTTGTCCTTGTGCGCTGCCTCTTCAATAAAAACTAAATTTAAGTTGAGCATAATGACCTGCCTCAGCACACACCAACTGTACTTGAAAGTGTAAATTTGTAGGTGTTTGTCATCTTGGCGGCTATTAATGGGGATAAGGGTGAAGTGCTGTGACATTGCTGTTCCCAGGGATCCGTCTATTGGATTATGTGGGTAAACATATTGATATGCGTAAATTTAAGTTTGGTGGAGCTGTCAAGATTTATTTTGTCTCTTGAGTCTGTCCCTTCATTCAATCCGACAATACCTGTGTTTGTTTACCTCAGTAGGATTCATCCTGTGGGAAACATGAATGTATCTTTCAAATTCAATGGCAGTCAATCCCATACTTGTCCAGACATTTCACTCAGAACCAAAAATGTCAACCTGCTGGTGGCGCTAGAGGGAAAGTCAGGGAATCAACAAAGTCAGTAGAGGTCACCCTTTGGGCACCATGAATGTCAGTACTAAATGTCATGGCAATCCACCTGGTAGTCGTTGAAATATTTCCATCTGGACCACAGTGGTGGACTGACCGACCAACCTACAGACCAACCTTGCCATTCCTAGATCCATGCAGCCAGCGTATATGCGTTATGTCTAGAGAGAGACAGAGAGAGAGAGAGAGAGATTTTTTTTCTTCCGCTATCGCTCTGCAAAAAGTAAACTTTGGAGAACGGCCGGGGATTTTCTATGCTAATTTCAAGGCTGCTGCTCTGCACTTGTGTACTGATATCGCGAGACACTTTTTTACCTCGACGAGAAATATCATCACAACCTACAGACCAACCTTGCCATTCCTAGATCCATGCAGCCAGCGTATATGTATAATGTCAATGTTGAGTATAGCCATTATTAGGGGTGTGACGAGACACCCAGCTCATGAGACGAGACATGAGATTTGGTTAGAGAGAGAGAGAGACAGATTTTTTTCTTCCGCTATCGCTCTGCAAAAGTAAACTTTGGAGAACGGCCGGGGGATTTTCTATGCTAATTTCAAGGCTGCTGCTCTGCACTTGTGTACTGATATCGCGAGACACTTTTTACCTCGACGAGAAATATCATCACATTTTATCTTGCGCAAGATTTCGTCACACCTCTAGCTATTATACATGTGTGATTGGCAGCAGTCTGAACTGATCTGATCTGTTCCACAGACTTGTGGTCAGACTTGTGGTTGCCAGCTGCAGGCCTGGTCCTGAACTGTACTCTGGCCATTTTTCAGCTCCCTATAGTAAAACACGCAGCAGGCAGCAGTATCCTACCATACTGCCAAGGTTAAACACAGTCACAGTCTCTACTGCCTGTTTATTTGTCTCTTCTCTTCTATTCAGGTCAAAACATATTTTTTTGACAGAACTAAATACAACTATTGTCAGAGAACAAGATTATAGGCTACATCCTGTCTAAGAAGAGACATGTAAAAAAGTATACTCATAGTAAAACCCTAAAAAAAGACATCAATTGAATCAGAAATCAGTCTGTACTGGTTGACCTTCACATTTCAGCAATCTATTCTACCTTTTTTATCCCTTTTTACGCCAGGGGGATTTTTGAGCTGTGTCTTTGGGTGCCTTAATATGTACCAAATTGACTGAACATGGCCTTTCCTCACTAGAAAACCAGGTGGTGTTCGGACAATCTGGAGATTGTAGTTTCCGTTTAGAGCCCAATAACCGTCAGGATTTTTACTTATCTTGTGGGTAAATGATTTCCATTCGATGCTACAGTCTGTCTCTTTGTTTCTCTTTCACCCTATTTCTATCTATTCTTATTTCCCCTGTGCATGCTCTTTTTTTCTATCTTGTCAATCCATCTCTCAGTCACCAATGCTCTAGAGCATTGGTGAAAAGGCAAAGGATGGACAAGAGATATCTCTTGTCCATCCTTTGCCTTTTCAGTTCATCTGTCTCTCACATTCTTTAGAATTCCCTCTCTTGCCTTTTTCTTATCTACCTCCATCACTGTGCCTCCTATGTCTCTTCTTTGCTTGCCTTCTCTCATGGATCCACACTCATCTGTCCTCATCTCTCTCCATGACCTCTCTCTCTCTCTCTCTCTCTCTCTCTCTCTCTCTCTCCCTCTCAAGTGACTGACCACATGCTAATGTGTTTGTAGATAGCAGATAGTGACTTATGGCATTTTTACATTACATGGTACCGACTCGACTCTACTCGTCTCGACTCTACTCGCCTCACTGTGCATCTGTTTTCCATTGCAGATTTTAGTACCGCCTCAGTGTGGCTGGTCGTCATAGCGGCGCCGCAGTAAACTGCCATGACCTAACGCGACACACACACAGAACGTGGAAGGTGTGTTGTTGTTGCCACAGCCAGAAGACACATTTTGTTTCAAATGAAGCTGGAGGCAGCAAAAATAAACACAGCTGGCTAAACTATTTAAAAATGGCGGGTTTGTTCAGGACACCCTCCTCTGTCGCTTTCACGTCACCTTTTGGTATCGGCTCAGGTGGTACTAAAAAAAGTACCTGTTAGCAGGTACCAGGGACTTTTTTTCGTAATGGAAAACCAAAAAAGGCGAGTAGAGTCGAGGCGAGTCGAGCAGATACCACGTAATGGAAAAGTGCCATTAGAGGGGCCATTAGAGAGCGTACTTACTGCCAATGGTAGCATCACATCCAGGACATCCCGGACAAGGCAAGTGCTGGTGTTAGCATTCATCAGCAGTGTGTGTTTTTGTCTGGGAAAGAATAACAACCAACTCTAGCAGCATCAAGCTACATCAATGTGCCCAAACTGTGTGTACAACCAGCACAGTGTCTCTTAAACAGAGTGCCATTATTCACTGTACTTTGTTGCATCTTTATCATGTGGTAGATATTAGTCAAATCCATGCCACAAACCCTACAGCATGACTACTCCGCAGCGCTGTGGAATTAAAAGCATAAATGACAATAAGTTTGCCCTCATTATCAATAACTTTCACGGTTCCAACAATACTAAAATGTTGATGAGAGAAGCCAGCATTGCTTATTGACAATTCAGTCAATGCATGTAATGTGACATAACGCCTCATTGACCTCTTTCACCCAATTCAAAGAGGACAGGGCACGGAGATAGGCAGTGACTGACTTGCTCAGTGACACTACAGCAGGGTGGATGTGGTAAAACTCTTTGGGCATGCAGCGTTGTTTGATGATTGACTTCATCAAACTAAATGTGTAATATTCCTACTCTGAAATTCTTGCTTGTAGGAGACAGCACTGTGTGGCAAATGTCACTAGTTTCTCAGATTTTAATAATAGCAACTGCAATCAGTGTGGGTGTTCAGTTGGTGTCTGACTGAGAAACAGACAGCCGGGTTGACGCCTATATCATCATCCAAAGCGTGCCTATGCACATATCCGCGTAAACACTTTGCATACCCTTGCACCGCTTTATTCGGCGCCAGCATCCAGCTTTCTGAAGAACCCTGAGCTACAGACATGAGTGACAACAGCATGCATGTTTGAGTCTGCTTGTGCACAGCTCTCTCACCTCCTCCCCCTCCTCTACGGTGCAGAGAGCAGTGGGAGCGCTTGGAAAGGGTTGAGATGTGAAGTGACGGTTGACTCTTGCTGTGGAGGAGAGGCTCCTACGAGGACCACGCATTATGTTTCTCTACACTACAATTTCCTGTTGGTTAAGGGGCTGCTATGTGGTGGTAGTTGTATTTTGTTAGACGGTCCAACAGTGTTGTCAGCTTTGTTGTGTAGATAATGCATTGGTTTGGAACATAAAAGCTATACTCACTGTTTACTCATCAAAGAATATAAGTGCCTTGTCATATTTGTAGGTACTTTATAAAACTTCCTTAAGCATCCAGAATCATGCTGCTGAGGCGGTTATTTCTATCTCTATCATGTGAGCCAACTTCTATATTTTATTTTGTGTGCTAAAGTCCGTTGACTCCTTGTGCTCCGTCTCCAGGTGTTCAACACCTACTCCAACGAGGACTATGACCGTCGTAACGAAGAGGTGGATCCTGTTGCCTCCTCCGCAGAGTACGAGCTGGAGAAGAGGGTGGAGAAACTGGAGCTTTTCCCGGTGGAGCTAGAGAAAGGTGGGAAAGAAAATCTAAGAACATCGTAACGAGGAGGTGGATCCTGTCAGTTACCCAATATACCCAGTAGATAGAATCACTTGCATATAGGATGTCACGTTTCTTTAGGTATGATATTTCTATTTTCGCCTTTTTATCAAAAAGGTTGTTTCTTCATTACTTTTCTTTCAGTATTTTTTTATACCCCCATTTAATTAGCGATAAGATTGTATTATGCAGAAGTTCACTACAAATCTCCTTTGATCACAATAAAAGATATTGTAGTACACAGTTTGTCCTAATTCCCCAGCATTAGCTGTTGAGGTTTTCCTGTGTTGAAATCCAATATTGCCAAGAACCTGAAATAGAATGACTTTACATCATAGGATTTCACCATCCACTCACTGTTACGTAACCCTAACAACTCGTGAATAATTAATGCAGAATCGAGACGGACGAATGCTACGCTGGAAGAGAATTTCCCATCCAACACATTTCCTAATCATCTGAAGGCCACCCTGCCTATAGTAAATGTCTCCTCCTCCATTAATAAATCAACTGTTCTTTTGTGGAATGTATTCATCTATCCATTGTTTGCATGTATCCCTCAGTCCACCTGACATCAGTTTACTAGGAGCCATTTTGGGTTTGTTCTAAGCTCATTGGAAAGTTAGAAAATGGAGGCCCTTAACCCATCACACACATTCACACTCACACTTTAACTGTGTGTGTGTGTGTGTGTGTGTGTGTGTGTTTTTCCAGATGATGACGGCCTGGGGATCAGTATCATCGGGATGGGTGTCGGCGCTGATGCAGGCCTGGAGAAACTGGGCATCTTCGTCAAGACCGTTATCGAGGGCGGAGCTGCTGAGAGGGACGCCAGGTGAGATTTGTTTTCTTATTGGACATCAAACATATTACTGAGTGATACGTCTGGAGAAACATTAAAGCAGATCAGAGCGCATGAAAGCTTGTTTTCTTGTTTTTCTTGTTTCGGCTTCCGTATTCTATGTCACTAGGTGATGTGTGTGTGCGTGTTGTTGCAAGGGTGAAACTGGTTTGTATTTGTGCATTAAAAAGCGTGAACAGTGCAGAGTAAACCAGCTGTAGAGGAGGAAATGACAGCTTCCCAGCAGGCGAGCTGCAGTTTTCTGCCTCTACACTGTCAGCTTCTACCTATTATTGTGTCTGTGTGGTTCAGGTTCCTCATAAACAGATTTAAAGACCGAAAAACACTTCCACTCCATACGGTCTATGTATGAGAGCAGTAAGGTTCAGGTTCAATTCAGTTCTGACAACGTGACATCATGACTTTGCATCATAGCATATGAATTGGCGTGTCATACATACGCCACTTCATGAGATCAGTCTGGTTCTGAGCTTGTAGATCTGATCCCTTTTTCTTCTCATGTGAACTAAGTTTTACTGTTCTTAGTTCTCCACAATCTATCGAATGTATTTGCTGTTTTGTTAACAATTCTAACAGAGTTATTTTGAGGCTGTTAGAATTGTTAACTAAACAGCAAATACATTCTAGAGAAACTAAGCTTGCTTACATTCTCAGCCATGCTAGCAACGAGGTTCCTGGGATGGCATTGTCGGTCTGTCGGTTGGTCCTCTGCTTTGATCCAGACTATTTCGAAATTTCGCACAATGATATTAATTTAGGGCCATCCTGCTGGCCGTGTGGTTAAGACGATGCAATACAGCTGCAATGTGTCTGGTTCGGTTCCAGCTGGAGACCTTTGTTGTCATAGCCCTCTTTCTCTCCACACATTTACTGTTTGGACCTACAGCATACTGTCATCTATTCAATCATGCAAAAATCATCTTAAATAGAAGATGTGTGTTGAATAATGACTAAATACATAAACTTGGACAATTGTTAGATATTTGGATTGGACATTTATACAGTTGGACTCTTGGGTACAGTAAGTACATATTAGTGTTCATTAACCCACTCGCTTGGTGATCCTGCAAGTTTATAAAAAAAAAATAGTGTAGTGGCAAGGCAAGGCAGCTTTATTTGTGTAGCACATTTCAGCAACAGGGCAATTCAAAGTGCTTTACATGAAAACAGATTAAAAAATTAAAAACAGATAAAATACGAGAATAAAAGTTACAGTGCAGTATAAGAAATTAAACGGATAAAAGCAGATAAAATAGGAATTTCTCTTTATATGCTTATATAGATTGTCATACAGTGTCAACAATGCAACTTCAGTATAAGAAATGAACAATTATTTAAAGAAAGGCAACATCAAAAAGATAGGACTTCAGCCTTGATTTAAAAGAACTGAGAGTTGCAGCAGACCTGCAGTTTTCTGGGAGTTTGTTCCAGATATGTGGAGCATAAAAACTAAACGCTGCTTCCCCCTGTTTAGTTCTGACTCTGGAGACAACAAGCAGACCTGTCCCAGACGCCCTGAGAGGTCTGGGTGGGTAATAGTGTAGCAGCAGATCAGAAATGTATTTTGGCCCTAAACCATTAAGTGATTTATAAACCAGCAAAAGTATTTTGAAATCAATTCTTTGAGGCACAGGTAGCCAGTGTAAAGACTTCAGAACTGGAGTGATGTGATCCACTTTTTTGGTGTTAGTGATAACACGTATGTAGTGTATACATAATGAACCACTTTCCAAATACTGTGTATCGTATTTTACTGTTTAAAATCCTTCCGATGTGGACAGCAGTGTTCACTATTTAGACTAACTGTAAAAACAATCCATTTACAGTTCAGCCAGTTTCAACCTTGAACCTGTTTGCTGCTGACCTTTCCACAAAGGAGGAGGAAAAAAATCCTCTTTACTTGTTTTTTAAAAATGTTTTGATAGTGTAGGTCAGGCAGTTTAATGCAGTGTTGAAACATTATAACAGAGAATAATAGGAGAGAAATAAACTGAAGACTTGAGATATTAGTGATAAATACTGGATAACTTGTGCACATTCATTCGCCCTCCAAGTGCTATCTGCCTCACGCACACACTCAGCGGAGGAGTCACTAGCCAGAATGTAATTTCCTTCTATCATTACCCTTTCCAGCTATAGGGCTCTCTCTGTCTCTCTCTTGCTGGGTCGGACTTAATGGTCTGACTCACACTCAAAGGCAGACAGATAGATGGGCTTGGCTGTGGCCCACAGTCTGTACTAGGGTGAGATGGGGGTGATAAGATGAAGATGTGTATGAGTTTTGCTTTATTAGTATGAATCTTCCTTCATTGTCATTCTGTTTTTGTTTGTACTTTCCTGCTGCCTATTCTCAGCAGCTACAGTTGTGTTCAAAATAATAGCAGTCCAACATCACTAACCTCATAAATCAAATATTTTGGTAGAAGTGATATTTCTACATGGCAAATGATTTACTAGTAAGTGTTGTAGAGTCATAGAAAACCAACAGACCCAACAGTCATGACATGCACGCTGCTCATTCTGTGTAATTGAATCTGGAATTGAAAGGGACATGTTCAAAATAATAGCAGTGTTGTGTTCGATTAGTGAGTGTCAGTGTGTTTCTGTGAAGAAACAGGTGTCAATTATGGCCCATATTTAAGGAAGGAAGGAAGCAAATGTTGTGCATGCTGGTTATAGTGCATTTCACACTGAAATACTCAGCAAAATGGGTCATTCCAGACATTGCTCTGAGGAACAGCGGACTTTGATTAAAAAGTTGATTGGAGAGGGGAAAACATATAAAGAAAGTTAAAAAGAAAATTATAGGCTGCTCAGCCAAAATTATTTCAAATGCCTTGAAATGGCATCCAAAGCCTGAAAGACGTAGGAAAAAACGGTCCACTACCATTCGAATGGATCGAAGAATAGCCAAAATGGCAAAGGCTCAACCAATGATCAGCTCCAGGAAAATCAATGAAGACTTAAAGTCACCTGTGAGTACTGTTACGATCAGAAGAAGGCTACGTGAAGCAAAGCTATCAGCTAGAAGCCCCCGCAAAGTCCCATTGCTGAAAAAAAGACATGTACTGAATAGGTTGACATTTGCCAAAGGACACATTGACTGGCCAAAGGAGAAATGGGGCAACATTCTGTGGACTGATGAGAGTAAAATTGTTTTTTTTGGGTCTAGGGGCCGCAGACAGTTTGTCCGACAACCCCCATGCACTGAATTCAAGCCACAGTACACTGTGAAGACAGTAAAGCATGGTGGTGCAAAAATCATGTTATGGGTATATTTCTCATACTTTGGTGTTGGGCCTATTTATCGCATACCAGGGATCATGGATCAGTTTCAATAAATCAAAATACTTGAAGAGGTCATGTTGCCTTATGCTGAAGAGGAAATGCCTTTGAAATGGGTCTTTGAACAAGACAATGACCCAAAACACACCAGTAAGCGAACAAAGATTGATGTTATGGAGTGGCCAGCCCAATCCCCAGACCTCAATCCCATAGAAAGCCTGTGGGGTAACATCAAAAACGCTGTTTCTGAGGCAAAACCCAGTAATGCAGAGGAATTGTGGAATGTAGTTCAATCGTCCTGGGCTGGAATACCTGTTCACAGGTGCCAGAAGTTGGTCGACTCCATGCAACACAGATGTGAAGCAGGTCTCAGAAATAATGGTTATGCAACCAAATATTAGTGCAGTGATTCAAAGTAAAGCAAACCCTTGAGACATTTTTCAGTTTATGTAGTAAATGTTTGAGTTTGTAAAGAAAAATGCAAATACTGCTATTGAACAGCCTATAATATATATATTAATATATAATATTATATATTATAATATTCCTTTTTCTTCACTTTCTGTAAAGGTATAACACAAACTTAAGCAATTTTGGTCATGTTTTGATTTGAAATTGAATGTGCAGTGTCCCCAATGCATTGATATTATGGAATGAAAAGCTATTCTAAGGATTTTGAGCATTATTCACTTTTTTTAAACACATTGCTATTATTCTGAACACAACTGTATATACAACCAGCCTTGGCCACCTGAAGCCAAATTGAGATGTTAGATGCCGTGCAGGACAAAAAAGTGTCTGAGCTGCTGACTGGCAGACAACCAGCTCGCTCTCTGTCTACCTGTCAGGCCTAATGTGTCTCTATACATCCCTGTGGCAGCTCTGGTTGATGTGTTGGGTGTCACAGCTATAGAAAATCCTGCTCTGCAGCTGCTGTATGTTGGGATAGACTGAAAGAAGGAGCTGAAAGGACACTGGTTACTGCAGGTGTTGATGCAGCCATCAGAGGACATTGCTTGATTTAGAGTGTGAATTTGCAGGGAATTTGCTCAAATAGTAAACTGCAATTTGCAGACGTTTGCAACGGAAAGGATATCTCTATTGTGAGTCCCTCAAGTTTGTGGAAGTGTTATTTTAAATCACTTCAGTACTCTTCCAACAATAAATGGCCCTAAGAAATTTAAATTGGGTCTATGAGCCCTTAAATTGTTCTTCCATAATGCAAATGTATTTCATATATTTAGAAATTGTGCGCGAGGCAGAATTTGTTTGTCTAAAGGCTCAGGATAAATGGAAGCCGTAACGGTGCATGCTTAGTGATCTCTGTAGAACTGAATAAAACTCCCATGAAAGAGTAACTCATTATCCTCTCAATTATCCTCATCATCATCACTCTCCACTAGTTGTGCTGGTATGATTGGACCATTTTATATCATAAAAATGTGATGATTGGACAAGATTGAAGTGTTATTAAATTGTCTATATTGAAGAGATTGGTAGAAGTCCTACATATTTGCATGTTGTTATTACTTGGATCAAATAAAAGCAGGACCTCTACAGTGAAGACCAGAGTGGTTTGTTGTAGAAGATAATGATATATGTGTGGTGCCTGCAAGCAGTGAAGTATTAGAACAATATGCTGTTTTGTTGACAAATAATGAGAGCATTATTAAAAATTCAAAGGTTTTGATGCAGATTTCCAAGTGTATTTATTTAAACATTTAGCAAGGACGTCTCTTCTAAGAGATTTTTTCTCTATTCCTCTGTCACGACGAGTAGTGGATCATCTGGAGTTTTATTTTTGGATCAAGAGCTAAATTGACCTCTCATCGTGTGCAGAGCAGAGCAGTGTTGTGTTGTGGCTCAGGGCGAAGGGCTAGCTGGCCTCCATGTCCTCAGTAGTCCTCCCAGTTTGTTTTGAGCCTCATCTCTTCTGTCTCTTTGTCAGGCAATAGTCTGAAGCTATCACAGTGGAAATTTGTGGCCGCGAGAAAGTTTGGCACTGTTGCCCATGTGAATATGCATGATAGGCCAGTTTGTTTGTCCCTTGTGCCTCTTGTAGTAGTGTTGCTGCATAAGTCATAAGTCATGCATTTTTTGAGACAAGTCAGGGACACTGTGTATGGGCTATATCAGCTTTTAACTCACATGTACACACAGATCGTGAAAACAGACTGTCACACCGGAATCACCAGTAAATCAAACACAAAGGAAGTGTTGAATGATGCTTTCGTGTGTGTGTGTGTGTGTGTGTGTGTGTGTGTGTGTGTGTGTGTGTGTCAGGATCAAGGTGAATGACCAGATTGTGGAGGTGGATGGGACCAGTCTGGTGGGCGTCACCCAGAGCTTCGCTGCCACCGTCCTCAGGAACACATCAGGAGTGGTCAGGTACGAAAAATGATTAGTCCCACATGTAATCTTATACTCCTATATTTTAGTACAAAAACAACTCTGCTACTTAGTTGAGATAATTTGAATATGGACTTTATAGAAACAGGACAGAGTGATGCCAGTGACTCCATGACTGTTATAAGAGTGAATTTTCATTCAAGAAATGTATCAAGGTCAATTACATTGGAAGTTCAATTATGGTACTCCAGCATCGGTTGAAGCTTAAATATAAAATAAGATGTTAAGATCCAGTGCTTGATTAAATCCTTTTTTTAAATTTTTTCATTGCATTCACACATAAGATTTGTATGTTTTCACCCGCTGATGAGGATCTTTGGATTACCATAAGATTATAGAAGTGTGTCAAGCAGCTATCAGCCCCAAGAACCAGACATACCATCATACAGTATCAGACATAATTACTTACAAACTAAAGCCTCCTTTAAATTCAAGCAATGATCAGTGAGCTACAGTCTTCACTTTTCATTACAACTGGATGATACAGTTCTAAGTGTTGCTCATCCTGCTGTCATGGTGCAAAAGTTGCAAAACAGCCGCTTAAGCAGCCATGCTCAGTGAGATTTTGTTTGGCAGGCCCCTTAACGCCATTACCATATCTGAGATACTTGAAGATGTGGGAACACAATATGTGACAAAAGTCTGATGTGTTTGACAGTCAAGCAGTTTTTGGTAGGGGTTCGCTTAAAGCAGTGGGGAGCACACACACACACACACACACACACACACACACACACACATACGCATGGCAGGAAGGCTTTAATGTGGAAAGCCAGCGCTGTCCTTGACAATGTTGTTAGACTGCCATCTTTCACTTTCAGTTGGTTCTTGCTCTTGTCTTTGTTTTTCCTTTCGGATGTTTTTTTTATTATCTTTTCTATTTCTGTTTCATCCCCATCATTTGATAGTGAGTATCTCCTGTCCTCCTCTCTGACTTCTCTTCTTACTCTTTATCATCTTATGTGCTGTTTTCACGCCTGTTTGCATTCCCGGAAACCTTTGTTTACCTTACCATGCTTCACTTTCTTTGAATTAATTGATCCATCCATATACACACTACACACAGTAAGACAGCTGTTACATTGCTGTTATATAATCCAAAAGCTTCAGTGTGGTTTTCAAACCATTCTGGTCACAATGTTCACTCTGAGAGTTGTGGATATATGGGTGTGTGGAGAGTACAGTGCCCAGGGGAAAGCTGGTGGCTGAGCAAAGACATGTCCGACAGTACCAGAACAGATGATGTTTGCTGAACTAATATTGACAGTGGGGTTTTTCCACATACCAGGATGTGGCACTATAGGTAAGGCAGCCTTGAAAAGGATCCATCTATCACCTGTCCATCTATCTAGCAAGTATAGATAGATTGAAATGAGCAGTGCATAAAGCTTTATAGTCTAATCTGCCTATTAAAGATCTAGAATTACACTGAATTATAACTATTATAACTATTTCTCATGGAATCATCAGACCTATTTTCACGCTTCTCTCCCTCTCTGCTCTCACTATTTCTGTCTTCCTCCATCAAGTCTCACCCACTCACTCCTCTTCCTCATCCTCCTCCTCCTTCTCCTTGGTAAATCCTTCTCTCTCTGACTGATCACCAGAGGTTTTATGGCCAACTGTCCTAGATTTGTCATTTTAGCTATATTTAACCCAGACTTCCAGCAGCATATCCTACAGGTTTTAGTCAGAAGTTCCCCCCCAGTGTGATAATATAAAACACAGTTTTAAAGGCCCACAAATATAGATCACTTGTGGGTAAATGCAAGAGAAATACGCACTTTGTAACATAATATGGATAATAGACTGCATGGCTTGGTCTTACTTATGGAAGACAGCTGCTAAATTTAGACTGAATTTTAGCCCAAAATGGTTTGATGCACCTTTATCGACTATAAAGGTACTCAGACTAATTGTGTGAGTTGCATTAACTAATCTTGAAATCTAAAAAGGCCAAGCTGACATGAGTTTACAGCGGTCTTCCTTTACAAAACACTCTAAGCTTAAGCATTAACTCTAATTATATGCACCTTCTTCCATCGATTGTCCTTTCCATTTAAGGTTGGCAATACTATATATTTATTTTACCCCATGAAATGTCCAAAACCAACAATTAATTCATCCTCCGAACTAAGAATTTGCCAAAACCTGATATACAGTAGCTTGTTCCTTTGTGCCATATATCTCAATGGTACCAGTATCGGTATCGGCTCTGATACTGCCTAAAACGCTGGTATCGGTATTGAGAAGTACTGGAGTTTATGCACCGATCCGATACCACGTAATAAAGCCCTAAAGAAAATCTACGTTAAAGTAGTTTATTTATGTTCTTTTTCCGTTATAACTGACTGTCAAACTGCATAATAAAAGAAAGTTCTGTGGCAGGTTTCACAAAGAATTTAACCTGAACCAGACCGACAACAAAGATAGAAATAATATCACATCCATATAGGGATAGTAGTATACAGTTGTTAAATCATAATAAAATATATGACACACTGGTATCGGATCGGTACTCAATATCGGCCGATACGCAAGTTCAGGTATCGGAATCGGTATCGGGAAGCAAAAAATGGTATCGGGCCATCTCTATTAAAAACACATAAATGAGCCACACTGTTGCACTGGGTGACGTGGCCCTTCATTATGATGGTGATGTAGTTTATTTAGAGTCATCCAAATAAAGCATCCTACTCCTGTAAATATTCACTAGCGCACCACATCATGTCTATTAGTAAACAGTTGAAAATAGTCCCCAGCAAATGCACTTCTTACTTTTCTTTGGGTTACATTTACTAAAAACTACAGTGGCCAGCTGTTTTAGGAAACTATTAGTCTTTTAAAACAATCAAAAAATATATTTGCTGCCTGTTTTTTTTAATACATCTATCAGGGCTGAATGCCACAGATAGGGAATTCAGAAAACATATTGACACTAGTACTTTCTTCTTTTAATGGGATTCGTCAAAAAAATAAGAAAAATATAGAATACCATATTCAAAAGTCATGATGCACCAAATGTTACCAACTTACAGAATTTTTTTTTTACAAAAAGAGGAATTCTCTACATGTCCCCACTATGGTCGACCAGTCATAGCAGATATCCTTACAGTAAATGCCTGTGAACCCAGTGCTACCTAATGAGGAAGACACATGTCCTGTTGCACTGTTTTCGTCTTTCCTTTCTGCATTTGATCCTTCTTTTTCACTTGCCCCTTCAAGTTCCTGCACCATACTGTATGTTTAACAAGAGCCATGTCTGTATCAATTGGAGTAAATGAGATCAGTAGTGAAGGTTTCTGTAGTTGAATTGAAGCAGCGCTGTGTGTGGCACCCCCAGATCAGTGGGAGGCAAGGAGGAACCAAGACAGACTCCCCATGCGTGAGGAGAAATGTTTTCAGGTCAGCTGCTCCTCAGATCTCCCTGCTGTCCAAAGGCGTGTTCCAGTACATTACTTAGCTTAGCCAGGGCCCTGTCGCTTTTCCTTTAAAAAAAATAAAATAATAATAATTCTATCTCTGTTCTGCCCTTCAGTTGTTTCTTCACATAAAGATCAAATACGCCTCTTTGCTGGAGCGTAAGGCTTTTTCTACATCGCCTTTAGAAATATATGAAAGAGCTCTCAGGAACTGAATTCACTTGATTATACCCTAGCTCAAATCCTCTCTCTCTCTCTCTCTCTCTCTCTCTCTCTCTCTCTCTCTCTCTATCTCTCTCTCTATCTCTCTCTCTCTCCTTCTGTGTGTCTCCCTCTTTCAATCTAACACACTTCCTTGTACATGCCTTTCTCACAAACACACACACACACACACACACACACACACACACACACACACACACTCTGCCTCTCTGTTTTTAGAATCATGATCATTTAAACTATGTGCTCTTGAAGCTAAGATGACTATATCCTTCTTTGTCCCTGTCATACGACAAACACACACACACATTGCGGGAAGGCAGGTTATATTTGGGACAAACCTAAACTTTTTTAAACATCAATTGTGCTCTTTCTCCTTTTCTTTCTCACCTTGTCCATATGTTAATGTGATATGCATTGTTGGTTGGTCCCATGTGTAACTGCAGTAGTTAGTCAGTAGCTTGTAGGCACAGCCTGTGGCTTTCTTCATTTAGTTATTTGCCAGACTAATAACAGGCTGCCTCGCTGAGCTGACTATCTTCTCATTTTATTATGTGTCCCGTCTCCCAGCCCTACCCTGATACGTCAGCAGATATTGCTGTCATTGCTATGTGGCTGTGGGCCTCTGCTGCTCTCACACAGTGCCTGCTGTGGTCATTTCACTGTATAAATACACACCACCATGAGAAAAAAAAAGTAGCAGAAATTTGGAAAATATGCTTATATTTGCCCTAAAAAGGACATTACTATCAGGTATGATGAGGAAATAAAAATCTCTAAAAAAAAAATAATAATATTGTTGATAAAAATAATGTAATTTCTGTAAAGATGTTGTCTGTCCCATTTTTAAACTTCTCTTTGATGTCATAAAATGAATTATTACCATAAACAAATAGGGCTTAGATAAATTGGAATTTTTGAGTTTTTTTGTATTTATTTATTTTTTGAACATTAATCAGACTACATTTCCCATAAATCCTTTCACGTACTATTTTAACCCTTTGCTACAGAAGCAGATTTTCAAAAAATATATACTGTATATGTAAAAGCCAAACTGATAACACAGTGTAAATGATAATTTAATGATGATTTTATACATACAATTGTGAATTCATGAAATCAAAAAAGTAAATGTCAGGTTTTTAAATTTCTTTTTACAGTAACTGTTACGTAATCACACGCTGGTTGACCCTGTGTATGTGTTGCCAGGACTGTCTATACAGTAACAGTGCATGCCTGCGTGTTGTTGCAGGTTTGTGATTGGCCGAGAGCGTCCGGGCCAGCAGAGTGAGGTGGCCACGCTCATCCAGCAGACCCTGGAGCAAGAGAGGAGACAGAGAGAGCTGCTGGAGCAGCAGTACGCCCAATATGATGCTGATGATGACGAGGTAATGACTGCACACAACCATGGCCACTGTACAGGGTGTCTCAGAGGTGCAATAAAGGATTGTGCATACGTACATATGAGATTATGCACCTTATAGTGTGGATCTTAAAATATTTCAAATATTATTAATATTGCAAATAGGGTAAGATGCCCCCCCCACACTTAATAAAATAAACATTATCTCTTATACTGATTAAGCTCATTATATCTGCATTCATTTCATCTGCTTTTTCATCAAGTTCATCCATTGTCACTACACACACTTCTTATACATGACACTACATTGGAAATTCGAAGCTTCTAGTTGTCACTTAATGTAGATCAACTCCGTTGTTATGACAGTTTACTGGAAATTTTAGCTTATTAACTCCATAAAGCTGACTGACAGTGGGCTTTGATGCTGGCACACAAAACACACTTTTTTACAGACAGACAGACACACACACACACACACACACCGAAGAGGATGCCATGTGAGATTCAGTCCTAGAAAGCATCACTCAGCATTTCCCTCTCTGCTGCTGCTTATTCACAGCATGTTTAATCCACCAGCCACAACACTCACACTTTATAAATACACATGTAATCACACTAAAGTAACATAAATCAATGCATAGTGCACCCTCACTAACACACACAGGAACAGCTGCACTTATGCATAGATTTACATGCAGACACACTCACTCAGGGATTTCCATCAGTGTTGTTTGAAGTATTTCATTTCCTGGTGGACTGAGAGCCTTCATGCATAAGAAAATCCTTGCCAGGCCCCAGAAGCTGATCCCAGCGCTCCCATAATCACAGCCCCATACACACGTAACACTGTCAACTCCTATTAAAGCTCCTATAGAGAGTTGAGAATTCAGCCATTAGCAAAGACCTCACTGCTTTGCAGAGTCTGATTTAAACACGCAATGAAACCTCTCTCAGCTGCTTTTGTCCTGTCGTCATTTCAGGTAGGATATATAATGAAAATCAAAATAAACTTGAGTTTTGTTTTTTTTTAATGAACACCCTGTGTCACAAATCTCCGGGAAAGACACATCAACATAAGAATGGTAATTGTATTCAAATTGTTAATCCATACATAGATTACTAACCGCAGTAAAAACACACTTGAAATCCACCACAATTGAACACCAAGCCATCCGTAACTCCCTACATAACTGCCGATAGGGTAAACAATTACAAAACTTTTGCAAAGATCTATGGGGCAATAAAGAGAACTCATAAATATTAATATCTATAAATATTAGAACGAGTTCTCAACGGGGGGTTGGATTGATCTGACAGACAGCTCTTAGTGGTGCTGGGGCTCCTGTCCCAAGAGGAAGAAATGCTCCTTCAGTTAGCTATAGACATCACACACTCATGTCAGTCCATGTGTGGGTTTGATATGTAATCTAACACACATGCATGCCCATCTGTCAGCAGTTAAATGTGAACACACACATGGGAAAAGCATGGAGACGCACACACACGCTTCAATTATAAGTCTGACAGTTCCCATTTTCACTTTTATTGCTACTTTTTTATATGATTCTAAATTAAATGAATTGGAGTTTGGACTGTTATTTGGTCAAAACAAGGATTTTAAAGACATCATCTTTAGCTCTGGGAAATTATGGTCGCCATTTGTCTGTGTTTTATGATATTTTATAAACATTACATAAAAAAAAATAGTATACACAATAATCGTTGATAAAATAATCATTTGTTTTTAATACAAATTATGTAGAAACAAATGTGACGATACAGAATAAAAGGCACATTGTTCCACACAAGTCAACAAAAAATAACACATCAATCAAGAATGAATAGAAGTGGCTGATTTGCATCACTGTGCTGACAGATCTATTCTCTCATGTCAGCACCAACATGGAGACATGTGACCACACACATGCGCCACGTTTACATCATAATGGGATGGATGGCAGAGATGGAATAGATTCCTATTTCTCAGGACAATTGCATGTTTGCAGTTTGGTGGTGTGAGGGTAAAAATAAAGTGTATTGATATTTTAGTGCCACATCCATACAATTTAGGTTTTATTATGTTGAACAATAGATTTTGGCTGATGTAAGGCATTCATTTTATTTGCTTATTCAGGCTCGTATTGCTTCTTATTATTTAGCACCAAGTCAGATATATCAGAGCCTTCATGACAAATTGAGTTTATGGCAACTCCCATATGATATGAATGCTGCAACATAGTTTTTTAGTTTATTGACTTAAATTTAAAAATATTAAATGCAACTTTAAGTAATCACATGTTGCAAGTTCCACCAGTTAAACAAACAAAAAGCAAGATAATATATGAGGATGGTATGTGATCAGGGCGTTGTGGTATTTTGTGTGTGGCATGGGTGGATGCAGACGATTTGAATATTTTGCATCATACATCATACTCATTTTAGACATTCATAGTGCAGATCATCACACGCTGAGCACCCTCTAAACAACAGCAAGATTTCTCCTTAAATCGCCCCTTCCATTCCTGATTCTTCATGCATGTGGTAGGAGGTGATGCATTTATCATATGCAAATTGGTGTTTGACTTCCCTGCCATGTTCAATGGTTAACTCCACCTTTAGTGATTGGGACCTTAATGTAGGATGCTGGTACCATGTCAACAAGCAAGCCGATTATGGAAATGGGAACTCTGTCGGTCATGCATACAAACTAGGGCTGTCAAAATAACGCGTTAATTTTGATTAATTAATCTGAGAAAAAATAACGCGTTAAAAAAAATAACGCAGATTAATCCATTTCATGACGTTTGCATACAGACGAAAATCTGGTGCCACTGATATGTCTGCGCTTCTCTCTGATGCTCTGAAACAGACGTTACAGGAAACACAAACACCGCTGCATGTGACGCTAGTTAACACAATACCAAAGCCCGTCTACGGAAAGCCGTTCCACTCCCTATTAAGCCCCATTATACCAAATTTGGTTGCAGTTCCACCAGAGTTCCACTGGGGGTGATCGCGGTCCAGTGCTAAATGAATGGGACTCTATGGAGCTAGACGGCTAAATTTGTCTCTTTCGCCTGATTGTCGTTGAGAAATCTCAGATTTGATTGTAGTTTTTGCAAGTTCAACATGGATTATAGGTCAAAAGTTGAATGAACGAGTACTTGTGTCCTTTCGATTTCTTACAGGTTGAGTCGTTGTTGCCCATAACACGGTAGCATTCTGCTAATGAATGCTGATTGGTCAGTGAAGGACTGATTACGATCGGAGATCCCGCTTGACGGCATCCAAAGCAGAACCAGAATGTCAGAGTGAATATTTCGGCGTGGTCTTTAAAACCTTAGCAAACCTCTTTCTAGCACGTGTATTAACAGGGAGAGCCTAACCTGTCAGCTGTGTTGTCGATGCTTCGAGAGAACAAAGGAAGCGACTCAGAGCTTGCCCGTAAAGCAGTATCTCTGGCCGTATATGTGTATGACGTCATTGACATTTTAAAAGGCTTTTTAGAACAAAAAAGCCACTTTAAAAAAATCTAACACCCAGCAGTGTGTATTTTCTTAGCCTCCCCTTTCGAATGCAACATTCAAATTACTAGTCAAAAAATTCTATCCTGAGAAAAGTGGATTTTGAGGGGTATAGCTCCATAGAGTCCCATTCATTCTGCACTGTTCCTATATGGAACTCTGGTGGAACTGCAACCAGTTCAGAAGCCGGAAGTAACGAGAAAGTGGAACTTCTTCCCTTATTAGAAATTCTTTGACAATACTCAACAGCAGCTAACGTTAGCCTACCACTAGCTAGTAGCTGGATTAAACACGGTTAAAATGCTGACAGCTAACGCTAAACGGTGTAAAGTTTGACTGTGTTTTACTGTAGAGGATTCAACACCGGTATGTAACAATCTGTAGCTGCCATCGGAGAAACAACACAGACGGTGCGTTCAATGAAACTGGTAAACTACAGCCTCATGGTGCATTTGAAGTTATTGTAAATGTCCTTTTCCTATCTGGTTGTTGTTTTTGTCGTTCAACAGCAATTTACTAGTGAAATAAGTTATTGTTATTGTTATACATTATTATTAAATCATTTAATTTTGACCATATGGCCTTAGCAATAAACAAGCCATTCTTTAATGTCACCAACTGTTGTTTAGTACCCTTTTTTCTTTTCTTTTCTTTTTTTACTTTCTTAAAAAGTATCGGTTCAGGCACCGTTAATTATGTTTGCGATTAATTTAGATTAATTAATCACAGAGTATGTAATTAATTAGATTACATTTTTTAATCGATTGACAGCCCTAATACAAACAAATCAGGCCTGAGATCTGCTATCTGGGTGGGAGATAGATGGAGGGAAGTGCAGGGAGAAAGATGAAGAGAAGATATAGGCCAAGATGATGATCCACTGGGAATGTCAGGTTCTGTTGGTCATCAGCCAAAAATATACATACATGCAGCATAATGACCTACATTAATGTCAATCCACAAATGTTGAGTGACTTTTATTAGTCAGAGATTTTCATAGATTGCTGACATCTAAATTAGAATTGTCTGGCTCCATTAGAGACACAATTACAGACTCAAACCTTACTAGTTTTGACCAGTAACCTTCTCCTTACACATGAGTGGAGATGGGGACTAATATTTAAAGATAATAAAAAGTGACATTGAAATTTTGCCAGTACAATTTATCTCTTGGCTTATTTTTATAGAAACGACCAGGCTGTCAAACCAATATATTTTTGACAAAGTTTTGGCCAACTACCTCATTCTTATATAACTGGTATCATTAAAATAGCATTACTTATGCAAAATAGAAAGTGAAAAATATATAGGATAGTTCAGCTGGTGCATGCAGATTTTATCAGCTGTAGCTATAGCTAGCTAGTAGGTAGATAATTAAATAAACATGAGCTAACTTTGTGAGTTTGGTAACTTTTTAATGTTATTTTAGCTGATTAGTTTTAGAACATGAATCTTGTAAAATGGATCCTATATGCACTTGATGGCTCCATATGTGCTATTGCGCTAAAAAACTGAGGCTAAAGCTAGTCCCAGTTTGTACCTTTTATGTACAGTTTTATCATTACACAGTCCCAGAGATATGTGTCTCGCAATCTTAAAAAAAACCTTTAATACTTATCATTGTTCTGAATCCTCAAAGACTCTTTGAACCATCTGGATGAAATAATATTCTGTCTGCTGCATCATAAAACAACATGTTTCCCAAATTGCACCAACTTTTCCTGATCCAAAGACGATAGCCTCAAATGAGGTATCTCCTTAATGAATTTGTGGAATGGGAGCCAAAACAAACATTTCATTATCAGTTGTATTGGTGTATATTGATGTTTCTTTCCAATATTTTATATTTTCATACAAAATTATGCATTCATATTTTGTCTATTTTACAAAAGAAGAACAAGACAAATGTAATTTCCGGCTACGTGGATTAAAGTAAATTAGAGAATTAGATGTCACTCACATCTGTACACTGTGCTGTTTGTATGAAGTGCATCTGCAAAAAAGTGGAATACATGACTGTCTTTGTCTTTGTGTTTCCTCTTACAGCAGACAGGAGAGTACGCCACAGATGACGAGGAGGCGGGGACAACGGTGGCAGGCGAGGACAAGAGCATCGAGGTGTTTGACTTGCCAGAGTCAGAGGACATTTTGTCTCCCTCGGAGTTAGATGCCACTAAACTCTACCAGAAGTTCAGAGAGGTAGACCTAGATACTTTTGCATCTATAGTTCAAGCCCTACTTTTGAATTGCCAATGTGAATAGAATTGATGGGAGCCCACCACATTTTTCTCTGTCGGTGCTTTGAAGAATACAGTAAAAAGCAAAAATCCCACAGATGAAGAGAAAGAACTTTAACACTTTAAACTTGTATTTTAATTGATTTGTATCCTGCTTTTGGCAACTCTTCATACGACCAGGCTTTGAAAAAACTTTTTGAACTTTTGCTCCCATCGCTTTCCATAAACTCACCTTAAAAACTACAGTGATAAAATGGTAAATAAATTCACTGGCTGGTAACTCATTTCTGCTTTATATGCTGCTAAGAAGCTGCTAATATTGATCGAACACTCCAGCGCTGTTTTTGGCACCGTAGCGCTTGGGCCTTTCTGTAGACTGCCACAATAGCTGTATGACACATTTAACAAATGGCTTCAGCTGCACTGCAGGCACCGCAGGGGATATCAAGCTAAACTATTATGCAATCCCTGGTCACAGGATGTGTACGTTTGTTCAAAACTCTTTTCTCTGTATCTTGACCTCTGTCTCCCAGTTTACGTTTAAAGGGCTCTCTCATTTCCCACTTCTTCCTTGTCTCTCTTTGCTGCCTTTTAAACAAGCTAGGAAATAAATAAATATTATTTAAAATGATATATACCCAAAGAAGGGGTGATAGTAAAAATGCTCTTGTACAACAAATCGTTCTTAAACCTTTTTATCATCTTAATGTCCTGTTTTAACATAGTATTCCCTCTAGGCTGCTGTTCAAGTCCATTTACTTTTGAATAATGTTTTGAACTATGTTTTGGAGCCAAGTGTAAGTTAAAGCCTCAGTCAACACAGATGCGGAATTTACACACACAATACTAAATGCTTTCTTTACCCCAGTCTAGTTTGCTCACCTCAGGAGGACATAAGAACCCACCCACTTCACATTAGAACGTGTTAATGAATGCTCCACAAAACTTGGTCTAATCAGCAGCAGCTGTAAAATAAAAGTAACATGTTGTATTAACATAATCAGCATCGTGACCTGCACTGAATTTAGTATGGTATTTATGTTTTGCATAGATTTTCCAAGCATTTGACCAATTTTCAAATTAACATTTTGAAGCATTTCCACGAGTTATTGCTTAATTCCTGCAACCGGCCGCACCCAAAAAAAAACCTGCACCATGGCCAAATGTTGTTCAAACTCACAGATCCTATATTCTAATCAGGATGGCAAGATAAGCTAAACCCAAATATTCCCTGCTGAGCTTGGGGAAATGTGTTTAAAATTATGCCAATGCATCTAGATTAGGTCTATTTGATATAATAGGTCTAAATGACTTAAGCTTATCTCAACTTCAATGCATAACTCTTTTGTCGCTCTCTCTCCATTACCAACTCCATCCATCTTATGTGTTAGACTTCAGGAAAAAAACAAGCCCTTTTGTCTCAGGATCTTATCCGTTTCTAACAGTTTTAGATATATCATTTATATCAACATTTATACCAACATTTGTGAATTTTTAGATTTAATATCTCCATCCGTCTATCTATCTATCTATCTATCTATCTATCTATCTATCTATCTATCTATCTATCTATCTATCTATCTATCTGTCTGTCTGTCTATCTATCTATCTATCTATCTATCTGTCTATCTATCTATCTATCTATCTATCTATCTATCTATCTATCTGTCTGTCTGTCTGTCTGTCTCTCTCTCTCTTGCCTCTCCTCTGAGAGTGTGTGTCGGTGCTGGAGCTGGGATGCTGTCAGGAGGTCAGGGTCGGCTGCCTCTGTCCGTCACACTGTATTGACAGCAGAGAGAGCCTGCGCAGCGGCAGCCATGCATTTGATTATCTGACCGCCCTCTCTTTTCTCTCCTATCTTCTCTTTTTTTCCGCCTCTGCTCCCAACAGCTTCAGATCAAACACACAGTGACCGAGGCCGAGATTCAGAAGCTCAAAAACAAGGTAAGAGATTAAAACTGTGTGCAGTTGAAGAACTTTTAGACTTTTTGGAAAACTGGTCAGAAAATGCAGAAATGTTGGTAGTTTGGATGTGGGTGCAAATGATGAAGTTTGTCAGAGTTCAAAGGGGAAAGCCGAGAAAGTATGTGCATGCGTGTGTATGTTTACCTATATACACATCTGAAGTGTATAATTGATATGCTCTGTCAAATGTTAATGGCCTAATTTGAGAAATTCCCAAATTATTGTGCTGAGAGTTTATATGATTAAATTCCTCAGGTGGTGCTTAAAAAGCTTTTTTTAGGAGTAAGGATAGATCCACCTTTACAAAAAATAAACTGATTTAATTTGTGCTCTGAATACAGACTTCGCTCTAAAAAGACTTTGTGAAGTATTTATTTTTGACTTTGTGAGATGTCATTCCCAGTTTTGAAAATCTGGTTTTGTTTTGGTCTCGCATGTTTACAGTTGCAGACAGTAAAAACAACAACTACTCTTAAAAAATACTAAAAGATTACTACTATGCTCTGGTTTGAGGGACAAACTGTATAAGATGGTGAAAAATGTAAGCTTTTATTTCAAAACACAATATAGGAAACTTTGCTTGCCGATAAAGTTCCAATGTTGTAACTGGGGTTGGTTTTGTCCCCTTCCAGTTGGCGTCAGTGGAGAGGGAGAAGCAGCGCTGGGAGAAGGAGAAGAGCCAGCTGAAGGCCAGCATCGAGGAGAACAAGGAGAGGATGTTGAAGCTGGAGAGCTACTGGATCGAAGCACAGACACTCTGCCACACGGTCAACGAACACCTGAAGGAGGCGCAGGCACAGTACCAAGCTCTAGAGAAGAAGTACAACAAAGCCAAGAAACTCATCAAAGACTTCCAGCAGAAGTGAGTGAACCTGGGTTAAACTGGTCATCCTAATCTGGGATTGAAGAATGAGGGAGGAACATTGTAGCATTTGTTTCTGTCAAGAAATCCCAGTTAGTCTCCAGACCTTACATTGAACACCACTGGCTGAAACAATGGCAACCTAGAATCAGTAAAGTTCATTAGGATGTACTAACATCCATTTGAAAGGGAATTTAAAGCCACTATGTGAAGAATTAGTATGTGATTATAGCATATTTCAATCAAACCATTTCAGATTCTACACATAGTGCCTTTAATCTAAAGAAAAGGTTGCTGAAGTGTATTATTGACTTCTAGAGGGACTAAATTCAGTGCAGGGCTAAAGCTTCTTAACTCAAGTTCCACTCACAAGCTTTTTCCAATCACATCTTAAAGTCTTCATCAGCAGATAGAGTTTGCGCATCTAATTTCTAATGTCAGCGGCCTCCTAGATCTCCTCTTTTAACCTGTTTAGATTTTGTTCCAAGGCAGCTTGCCCTGAACTCACTGTTGATGCTTCTTTCTTTTTTTGTTCTGAGCGTTCCAGTTCAGATCAAACCTTTCTGTTGCTTTAGTTCTCATAGTTTAATGCTACTCACTTCTTCTTTTTAACCAACTCTGTCTCCATGACTTGCTAACTCCTTCACTTGAACCATTCCTTTGTCATGGTTTCAATTATGTCATTGCATCAATCCTGCCATTAAACGTACGTTTTAATAATTTAAAGATGACTTTCTTCATTATTCCTTTCATATGCTTCTCTTGCTTCAATGAACAGAAAAGAGACAATCTACTGAATTTTCCTCTGTGAGGCAGAGCGCCTCTATTTATAGCCAAAGTCTTATCTCATTTCAACAGTAAGAGCCAAGTCTCCATTCTCATGCAGCGCAGCTCTCTTGCTTTTCAGTGCGTTGATCTCTTTGGTCAGTCCCATCACACCGTCTCCTGCTCAGCTATAGTCTGCCTTACTCTAATTGGCTCTGGCCTTGCAGGCCAAGTGGAAGCTTACTCATGAAACAAGCACTCAAGGCTGATCTGTAACAGAGGACTGAGCTGCAGAGGAGAGATGGGGAGCTCACAGACCAAAGGCAAAATAGGAATGAGCAAACGGCTGATTTTAGTATTCTTAAAAATGGAAATGTATGTGTTGTTTTTTAGCTGTAGATATGTGTTTGTGTGTGTGTGTGTGTGTGTGTGTGTGTTCACTATGAGCAGCAGGGTCAGAGTGAAGTCACACTGACATCCTAAAACAGCCTCGGCTCCCTTATCGCCACAGCTGAGCAAGAGGCAGGCACTGTCACACATGGAGAAACACACACTTAAATGTATCTTGTTTTCCTGTGTTAGCCCACACCTACTCACCACATTACGTTCTCCCCTCCCTTTCGTCTCCAGAGAGGTGGAGTTTATCCAGAAGGAGGATGCAGAGAGGAGGCGGCTGGAGGAGGCTGAGAAAGCTCACCTGGCTGAGATCCAGGGACTGCAAGTCCGGGTAAACTAGTTCATTTTAAGTCTACTCTGACTATCTATCACAACTATCATTCCCTGTATGCCTCTCTGTGTTTATGTTGTTCCATTCGTATCTGCACAATTCTGCACATTGGCCTCCAAACAACACAGAAATCCCTGAAGTGAAAATAAAACTAATGACCACTGCAGTTCTTCTCTGTGCTTAATGATCAAGAGTGTTGGATTTTGTACATTTATTAAAGCAGTAGTTTCACCTTTCATAGTATAGGCTGTAAATGTGTAAGAGGAATTGAATCCAAATCCAGTAATCAACATGATCAAAAAGATCAGTAACAGCACTCCTGCTTTCTCTCTACGAGGCTTAAAAGTATGTCTGTGCCACTTCTGCCACAAAAAATGGTTTTCTCCTCCTTTGACAGTGACAGTGGATGGACTAGGTGTCCAGGGGCCTGTGGTTAGTTTCATTGGCAAACTCTGTATTGATTTTCTGCTTTCCTAGTCTTAAAACATGACAGTTGTGTTGTTTTCTGCTCATGTCTCAGGACATACCCCACAGTTAAATGGGCAGTCAACCCAACTGTCCCCTGCTATTCTTCTGCACAGTGAGCACTCATTTTCCCACTGCACTGCATTGTAAATGCTGAATGGTGAAGTGTGGCACAAGCAAGAGTGGTGGAAAAACAGTAGCCACAACAGGAGGGTTATGCTTTAACAAAAACGACATCATACTTAATTTGTGTTTTTTCATGTGCACGTGGCCAACACCTGTAAGAGACTTAAGTATTTTCAAATGGAATCAAAACTTGAATCATGTGCTCCTCATCATGTAGGCCATTCATGCCGTTTTGACAGGTAAATGCCCGCGGCTGATTAATGTTAAACAGTTCCTCTCCCTCTACAGATCGCCATGTTAGAGTCTGAGCTAATGCAGCTGATGAAGCAGAACGGCATCCAGGTCAACAACAACAACAGCAACAGTGCTGAGAGGCTCAGCGCTCAGCAGCAAGCCAGAGGTATGTTTTTTAGGGGACTGGCAGGATCATTATGATATTGACTTAAAGGAAACGTTCTGTCCGTTGGAAAATATTCACTTTCTTGCTGAGAATTAGGTGAGAAGATCAATACCATTATCATTAAAACCTGTCATTAAAACCATGAAGCATTTTCATTATTGAGCTGTAGAGGTGCTGGTAGGTGTATTTCTTTCTAACATATCAGGCTAGCTGTTTTCCCCCTGCTCCCAGGGGAACTCTCAGCGAGAAAGCAAATAGGCATTTTTCCTAAAAATGTCAAACTATTCATTTAATGAATGCAGTGACAGCTGAAATAGGAGCGTAAGCGATAACATAAACATCTGCATCTCCTCATATTTATGTCTGATATATGGTCCTAAATAAACTTTCAAAGTTTCCCTACTCCATTTCTTGTTTAAGTACTGTACCTAGATTTTTCTTTGGTCCCTGAGATGACCCATGATGCAACTCAACAAAGTGGCCTTTAGCGTTTTTTAGCCCCTGCAGTTTATCGACTCCTCTTGCCCTGTGAAGGACATTGAAAACATTGAACTCTCTTGTGGTTAAAACACACAAAATGCAAACTCACACAGAGTGGGGTCTGGATTTCTTACGCACACATCCTCCTCTCGCCTGCTGCCTTGACCTTCACACACACTTTCACCTCCGACTCTAGATTCACTTTGGACCGCCGCAAACAAAAACAAACTCGTAATCCCTTTTGAGCACATCTGTCTGGTTTTGTTCTTCTCAAGTCTTTTGAAGCTCCAGGCTTTATTTCAGTGACTGCATCTTTCAAAACGAAGTGTGCACACGCAAGTCCCTTATCTGATACTGTACAGTGCACAAGGGATAACAGAGTGATTGGATCTGCACTGATCAGAGTGACGCAGCTCATTATGCAATATTAAAAAGGGGGGATTGAGGGAGTCTGCTGAAACAGGATATAAATGAGAGAGACAACATGTGGGAGGAGAAGACTCAGAATCTGCTGAAATTATCTTTTTAAATTTAGATGGATTCAGTTTTTCGCTCATCTGACAGCGTCTCCGTGTGCACTCAGGGAATGAGCAGAAAAGTGATAATTGTCTGCCTAATTAATGGTGTTACTTTTGGGAGAAGACTTGATACTTTAACTGTGTTGATGTTTTTTTAATAGACTTACTTAGTGGTGGTGTCAGCATTGGAGACAGTTCAAATGAATGTCTCCTAAAAAGACTGAAACAAAAGAAAATATGCACATAATTGATGGACAAATTATGAATATATGGATCTTAATGGATTATACAGAATATTCTTTTTACTTTGTCAAGCTAAATCACAGTTGATTTTACTCTTTTTCGTGTGTGTGTGTGTGTGTGTGTGTGTGTGTGTGTGTGTGTGTGTGTGTGTGTGTGTGTGTGTGTGTGTGTGTGTGTGTGTGTGTGTGTGTGTGTGTGTGTGTGTGTGTGTGTGTGTGTGTGTGTGTGTGTGAGTCTAGAACTGAGGGAGGGCTCTCTCCATTCACCCAGCAAAAAGAGCCACAGAGGAGTCACTCGGGACAGCATCAGTTCCACCGAGGGAGAGGTTTGTATTAAAACACACACACCTGCACACAACATCTGTTGAAATATCAACCACGTTATTTTTTAACACATCATTTTCATTAGACTTGTTACATTTAATGTCTTAATTTCACCACAGGGTGTTAAATGTATGTGTGTGTGTGTGTGTGTGTGTGTGTGTGTGTGTGTGTGTGTGTGTGTGTGTGTGTGTGTGTGTGTGTGTGTGCATGTGTGTGTGTGTGCATGTATGTGCGCGTGTGTTTATGCGTGTGTGTTCATCAGCCTCTTTGTGTGTCTTTAACCCCTGTCTATTCCGCTTTATTCCTTTAATGGATTAATTGCTACGTGTTGCTCTACGGCACTAATTGAGTCTGTGGCGCTGTCACATAGTATTGTCTCTCCCAGTGTGATAATAACAGCCACAGTCTTTTTCTGGATGAAAGGCTCTCTTCTGGCTAATGCTGTCACTTAACTCAGCTAGAGCAGGAATGAGTTCAGATTGGATGAACAACTTCGAGAACTGGATCAGAATTGGCATGAACACAGATGCCAGGCAGTGGGAGGCTTCCAGGGGAAGAAGAATTAGATATGATGAAAGTATGTCAAGTGACTTCTTTCAGATTAGTCTCCAGCATTGGCTGTTCAGATCCCTTTTCCTTTGATTGCAATTTATTCTTCCTTTTCTTCTGAGCCTTAGCTTTCCTCTCTTTCAAATCTTCGTTAAATTTCTTTCCTTCGCAATTCGTTCTGTCTGCACTTCCTCTCTTTCATCTTCTGGCCTCATCTCACTCCCTCTCATACATTTCCCCTTCCCTCTCCCTTGTCTTCTATTTGCTTCATCTTTCTTTCTCTCTTTTTGTCTCTTTACGTCTGTTTTTAGGTCTCAGAGGGGAAAGGCAGTCCAGCCCACAGTCGATCTGGTTCGATTCGTAGTGTGGCCTCTTGTGATGGAGAAGCTGCAGTCCTCAGGGCCCCTGGCAGCACAGAAAGCTCCCCTAGACGAACACTGCACCGGCCGTCCACCGCGGGTCAGTGCTCCTGCACCCTTTACTACATGCCATAATGAAGGATTGAATGGTCACCAATACATCCGTAACTATATGGAGTAATCTCAGTGTGGGGTGTTTGTGGTCACAGGTTCTCAGTCTCCTGCGATGCCAAGCCCCTCTCACTGTGTGGAGGAACACAGACAAGCTCCAGGTCCTGGGTAGGATAACAAATAGTGGAATGCCATGTTTTTGTTTTGAATTGTACACATACCAACCGACGTATGTAAAAGATAAAGCTGTCAGAATTTGTCATTTGGAAGCCAAAGTGAACGTTTTCTCTACATATTCGTTGTGAAAGAATATTGGGATTGGGAATGTGATCAATTAATTATTGGTTCTTATATATATATATATATGGACTTATATGGTCAGAATGGTCTATATGGCCCATAGTTAGACAAAGAAAAGCAGAAAATATTCTCTATAATTCCGTTGCAACCTGAATCTGTCTCTCCAGCAGAACATCTGGATGTTTTTAGTTATATCTCGTCTAAATGAGTCCAGGTCCAGAAACTGTTTATGAAGGTGTGGTACAGTTATTGTCACCACTGACTTCTATTTCATTTTCCCCTCCCTCCCTTTATCTCTACATATCTTTCACTCAGCTCCACAGAGCTGTCAGCAGAGGACAGTCCAGTGAAACTCAAGGCCAAGGTACATGAGGTTTCTTGACTGTTTGTTGTCATTGGGCAAATAATGATTCACTTTGCAGTCACTGGTCCAGTCAGAGCAGGCTTTTTGCCAGGCCATATACGTATACCGACGTATTGTTATATACTTACATGTGTTATGTTATTTCTGTTGAACAGACCTCTCTTACATGGCCCCACTTCTTCTCCTATTCATATTACTTGGTATTGTATTCTTTTGTGTTTTGTTCAATTATACCTTAATCCACTGAAATGGTAATGAGTTGGTACTTTAAGAGTAGTAATTAAGGGAATTAGTACTGCAAAAATGCGTAATTGCATTAGTAATTGAAAGAAAATCAATGAGTATTCCTTTATATTCCTAAATATCTTTTATAATCTTCAACGACACTGTAAAAAATTTCCATTTTAACAATCCAATTAAATTCCAATTTTGTGGGGAAAAAAATCTGTTCCCAAGTGTTACCCGTGCAAATCAGTTTGTTTCATAATGCATCTTTAATCAGTTAAATGTCATACATATACAATAAGATTAAAGTTGTTAACATGGGCATTTTCTGCAGTGTAGGAACTTGCATGAAAACTGTTACTAATCCTGTGTAATATCAGATGTGGTTACTTTGGGATTAAAAAGGAGATTATTTTTGATCCTGCACAAATCCAGTCCTTTTCTCTCTCCAAGGACATGCTCTCAGCTCGAGACAAGTGCACATCAGAAGATCAATCAATGCCGAATGTATCCGCATTAATAGTTATGTGGAGCTTTTAAGCAAGGATTCAGCCCAGAGAGCTGAAAGTCTGAACCTGTGAGATTAGTTTAGCTTTTACCTCAGACAGTAATGAAATTCAAAGATCTCCTTCAAGCTACAGTATATAGCTACATGTAAAACAAAGCTATACACTTTTAACTCAAAATCTAATATAAATGTAATGTTACACTTTCTCTTTGACACTCAGTACATTTGTCTTTTACTCAGAGGACCAGTGGAAATACTGTATTTTCCAGCAGGAGGTAGGGAGGCGTTAAATCTTGCTCTGTAAAAAAAAAAAAAAACATTGCTCTATTTATTAGTATTAGTCTTTCTCCTCCTGATCGTCTATATTTCTCAGTAGCAGCTTGTCTCTGCTTGTTTGAGCACAGATCTTGGATCTTAATACAAATGTTCACACTTTCACAAGGACAGAGAGAGAGTGGTTTTAAATTGGACCGCATCCAGCAATGTAAATCATTTCCAACCACTAATTACATTCACAGTTTGTGCTATAATGGACCATCTTAAAAATGAGGGATGTGCACAACTCTGACGTCTTGCTTAAATTTGTCTAATATACTTTTTATTGACTGTCAAATATTTGGAAGAAGCTCATAAATCAATCTGATACGTGCTTAGAGGAAAAGTCTCTCGGTTAATAGAAATAAAAATAGAGAATCACTCCATCTAATCAACTAAATTCAGCCTCAGAGCCAATTGGCTCTCAGTACCAGTCTTTTAAGTGTGTTGTTGATTTCTAAGGGACCCACTCTGAATGATGATCTGAGCACCAGCAGCAGCAGCAGCTCAGTGGAGATTAGCGGCCTGATGAGCGAAGCCAAGATGTCGGGGCGCTCACACACACTGGTGCTCTCCTCAGATGAGGTACACATACAGTGTACACTTCAAATATTTGAATTGTTTAATGGAAGTTGGGCAAAGTAGTTTGAAAGATGAAATGCATTCTCAAAATGGTTAAACTAATAATATACATGAGAATACCTTGTCAGTTCACATCTATAACAAGAACTAACAGACCCCAACTTTGTGAAAATGTAGGCACCAGTTCAGGCTCATTGTATACAAATGCTGGTCTAGGCTAGCATAAGCCATATTGGTATTTTTCCCAATACAACTCAGTCATCTTCTGTTGTTTTCAATGCTGCCAAATTCAGAGTCTGGATATGATAGATGATGAGGTGAGACTTGTGTTTTTCTGCATGCATGTCTTTGTGTCTGTTGAGTAAAACCCATTTATCTGTGTTTCATTCCCACACCTAATCCATCATTCATGGTGAAGAATGATTTTACCACATAGTAATATGTGTTGCTACAGAATATAGTTGCCTTGAATGGGTCGTTGATTTCATCTGAAGTCATTAAGCGTTTATTAAACATTATTATACAGCATTCTGTAGAAGATACACTGTTGGCTCATGGTTAAATATTGTTAAAGTTGGAACGTTTGGCATCTTATCTGCTTCTTTCTCTCTGTCCCTGTCTGTCTCTCTCTCTGTTCAGATCCTAGACGAGGGACAGAAGCAGTATCAGTGGCAGAACCGCAGCATCACAGAGTGGACCTCCCAGCAAGTGGCCCGCTGGCTCATGGGCCTCAACTTAGAACACCACATCCCAGAATTCACTGCCAAAAACATAGATGGAGAGCAGCTGCTACAGCTGGAGAGTGCCGAGCTCAAGGTAAGTTAAAAGATGTTCATACATATATTGTGCTCACGTACATATATATTAGAGCCCATGTATATCAGTATACATGTAAATAAGAACAAGAAATTGCAGTATAGCAATGCCAAACATATTTTTGGAGAGAATTTAGAAACAGTGCTGCCATTTCATATCATTTCAGTTTGTCCTTTGCAATAAAAAGTGTATTTATCAACTGTAAAATGTCACAAAAATAAATGTAAGGGATCCTTTAAAAAAAAATGTTTATGTTATTTGTTCATTTTAAAAGAAACAAAAATTGGCATATACAGGTGCTGGTCATATAATTAGAATATCATGAAAAAGTTGATTTATTTCAGTAATTCCATTCAAAAAGTGAAACTTGTATAATGTATACATTCATTCCACACAGACTGATATATTTCAAGGCTTTATTTCTTTTAATTTTGACAACTAATGAAAACCCCAAATTCAGTATCTCAGAAAATTAGAATATTGTGACAAGGTTCAATATTGAAGACACCTGGTGCCACACTCTAATCAGCTAATTAACTCAAAACACGTGCAAAGGCCTTTAAATGGTCTCTCAGTCTAGTTCTGTAGGCTACACAATCATGGGGAAGACTGCTGCCTTGACAGCTGTCCAAAAGACGACCATTGACACCTTGCACAAGGAGGGCAAGACACAAAAGGTCACTGCTAAAGAGGCTGGCTGTTCACAGAGCTCTGTGTCCCAGCACATTAATAGAGAGGCGAAGTGAAGGAAAAGATGTGGTAGAAAAAAGTGTACAAGCAATAGGGATAACCGCACCCTGGAGAGGATTGTGAAACAAAACCCATTCAAAAATGTGGGGGAGATTCACAAAGAGTGGAGCTGGAGTCAATGCTTCAAGAACCACCACGCACAGACGTATGCAAGACATGGGTTTCAGCTGTCGCATTCCTTGTGTCAAGCCACTCCTGAACAAGACATAGCGTCAGAAGCGTCTCGCCTGGGCTAAAGACAAAAAGGACTGGACTGCTGCTGAGTGGTCCAAAGTTATGTTCTCTGATGAAAGTAAATTTTGCATTTCCTTTGGAAATCAAGGTCCCAGAGTCTGGAGGAAGAGAGGAGAGGCACAGAATCCACGTTGCTTGAAGTCCAGTGTAAAGTTTCCACAGTCAGTGATGGTTTGGGGTGCCATGTCATCTGCTGGTGTTGGTCCACTGTGTTTTCTGAGGTCCAGGTTCAACACAGCTGTCTACCAGGAAGTTTTAGAGCACTTCATGCTTCCTGCTGCTGACCAACTTTATGGAGATGCAGATTTCATTTTCCAACAGGACTTGGCACCTGCACACAGTGCCAAAGCTACCAGTACCTGGTTTAACGACCATGGTATCCCTGTTCTTAATTGGCCAGCAAACTCGCCTGATCTTAACCCTATAGAAAATCTATGGGCTATTGTGAAGAGGAAGATGCGATGCACCAGACCCAACAATGCAGAAGAGCTGAAGGCCTCTATCAGAGCAACCTGGGCTCTCATAACACCTGAGCAGTGCCACAGACTGATCGACTCCATGCCAAGCCGCATTGCTGCAGTAATTCAGGCAAAAGGACCCCAAACTAAGTATTGAGTGCTGTACATGCTCATACTTTTCATGTTCATACTTTTCAGTTGGCCAACATTTCTAAAAATCCTTTTTTGTATTGGTCTTAAGTAATATTCAAATTTTCAGAGATACTGAATTTGGGATTTTCATTAGTTGACAGTTATAATCATCACAATTAAAAGAAATGAACATTTGAAATATATCACTCTGTGTGTGATGAATGAATATAATATACAAATTTCACTTTTTGAATGGAATTACTGAAATAAATCAACTTTTTCATGATATTCTAATTATATGACCAGCACCTGTGTGTGTGTGTGTATATATAACTCTTAAATGCCAAAATTGGTATCTGCCTCAAATTCTGTTTATACCTTGGACAATATATATATATATATATATATATATATATATATATATATATATATATATATATATATATATATATATATATATATATATGTATATATATATATATATATATATATATATATATATATATATTGTATGTATGTGTGTGTATTGTATGTATATATATATATATATATATATATATATATATATATATATATATATATATATATATATTGGTAGACCAAAGGAAGAAAGATGCTTATGCACGTTTATTTGTTACAGGCCCTCGGAGTTACTTCTTCCCAGGACCGTGCCCTGATTAAGAAAAAGATCAAAGACCTTAAAGTTCTGATGGAGAAGGCCAAGAGAAATCAAGAGAAAGTGGAAAAACAGCGTGAGAAGCTACGGAAGAGAGAGCTAGAGCAGCAGCAGAAAGAGGCACGCAAAGAAAGCGCGGCAGAGTGAATTGAATTGTTAAATCACCTACCCCCTTTACTGTAGCACCACACTAAGTAGCAACTCATGGAACAGAACGTCAGTAGGCCCCAGAAATGAACCTTGAGGGACACCTGCTCAGTAGTTCAATTAGTTCTCAGTGGTGGAGCTACACACCCAACTGTCAGAGATTGTCGAGTGACTTTTTCACCAAGAAAATGAAACCAAAATGAGCAGCTGGATAATAGGATCCTGCCCCGTTCATTTTCCTCATTTTACACCCATCCTGTTTCTTTTAAGATTCAAGATTTTACTCAGTTCTATTTATTTTGCTGTTTATTGCTGTAAATTAAGTTTATTTATTCATATCCAGTGTGTGAAAAGTTCATCTCATCCAATATCATCTTCAGAGCCGTCTGCATTAGCCATCACTCGTAGACATGAAGACCATGGACATGTACAGTGATAAATACAGATACAAATATGTCTGATGTGCCATTTTGATAGACTTATGTATATCCTGTTCAGATACATAGATCAGTGAAATCGCTCTATTGCTTTGACAAAGCATATACAGGTCAGGCCTGTGTAGAGGAATTCATGAGGCAGTACTCATCTCCCACCACTGGGTGTCCTCATGCTGCTTACTTTCACTACTGAAGGAGGCGAAACTGTGACTTTCCAATAGGAACTGAAGGGGGAACTAAGTTTCATTGGGAGAAACAAACTCCCTCAGTACTTGCAAGAACACTGGAAGTGCAAACACTGTAAATTTAGCCTCTGCACTGGCTTGTCCAATGCTTCTTACAGTACACATGTATCATACTAAAGCGGTTCACAAAGTATGAATGACGAATGAAGGACATACTGTAACTCATTGGACTGGTTCTAATGGAGACTTCAGGTACAATGTAATCATGAAATTTTTAATTTACCAAACCTGTACCACAAAAACTGAAACTTTCTGCTTATATGCATAATGTTGCTTTGACACCGCTTGTAACCTGCTTTTGACCTCTTTTTATATCCTCTCTCAATAACAAAGTAATACCCCGCTGCTGCCTTTAGAAATTCTAGAGTAGTAGAATTTTAATGAACTTCACCCGCTTCTGTGTGTCGAAACACATACAGTGGAGTAAATACTTCTAACTGTTGTTTTTTTTTCATGAAAATTGCAGGTTCAAGTTCACCATGCAAATTACTTTGGAATATTCTGAGTAATATTTAGGAATGCTGCCATATAGTCGAGTCATCTCTGTGATGGAGACAGATGCAGTGAATCCAGAAATTGTCTTACAGATTATCGCACCCGATACTACTGAATTTACACTGGAAATTGCACCTGTTAGATGCAATATAGATTTAATTTTCTTATGAAACTGGTTCAGTAAGACTTAAAAGATTTTGATTTACTTGTTAGATAAAAAAAAAATATATACCTTTGTAATTATTTTGACAAATATATTTTATGCAATTCTTGTTTTTATGATTATGACGCTCACTGAGAGACATGTTCCCTGTGTTACTTCTTGAGCATTCCCGATAATAATTTCGTAGGTTTACAGTAAATATAGCGATACCAGTGTCACCGTGATCGAAAGGAAGGCAGCTTTTGTTTTGATTCCTTTTTGTCTCAAGGGCCCTGCCTGGTGAACTGTTAACAGGTTAAGAACAAGAAGAATAGTAGGTGTTACAGATACCTCCATGCAATGCCACAGTAATAATACAGGTATCACTGATCTGTTAATGTTATTATTTATTTATTTCTGTATTTAATGAAGCAACTGACCACTGTTTACGATAATGTATACAAAAATAAGAGTATTATTAACACTTAACAATGATTTATCCAGAATTGTATGATGATTTCCTATTGCCAAAACATAATTAAACCTGTTCATTAAAAGTGATTTAGATTAAAATGGTTGTTATCAAATGAAGGATTTAAAGTATAGAAATATAAAGTAGAAGAAAATGCAGTAATACTCCCCCATTATGCTTGTGGTTTTCCTCTAATACAACCATAGTGCTGCTCCAGTGCAACTCCAATAAACTGCTCATAATGTATTCTTATGAAATATTTTGTAACACTTGAACCTTTCTGTGAATACCCCCCTCCTCTCTCCTGTCAAGTCAGTCTGCCAACTGCACTCTTTTGACTCTTTTGTATGTATAGTAAAACACTGAGAGCAATACGCTGTAAGAATCCTAAAGAAGCCTTGTTTTCTATTGTGTCAGTTGTGTGTGTGTGTGTGTGTGTGTGTGTGTGTGTGTGTGTGTGTGTGTGTGTGTGTGTGTGTGTGTGTGTTTGTCTGAGGGCTGAGGAGACTTAAATGTCACACCTGAGGCCAAAATGTGATTCCGGATCTTTTCTATGTGCTTGACTGAGCTCGCCTGGGCATGATGAAACCAGCGTATGGATGAGATCCTGGTGCTCCTGGTAGGCGTTTGAGTCATGTCTGGAAGGGTTTGTCTTTAATGTACGTAAAGAGCTAAAGATAATCACCACAAACTGCTAGCCATACTTTCACTCTTTTAAAAGCTGTGCTTATTCTCCTCATTTGTTTGTCATTACCTTGCTCTCTTTTGCATTCTGAAAAGTTTGAAAGGGCAGCTACCTGTCACAAAGAATAAAATGTGCGGTCACTGTCCATAGTCTGTATTTGTTTCTTCTTTTTTCACCATTTGTCTGACTTCCTCTACATTCTTTTAGTGGCCATTTACTAGCTAGAGACAGAAATCTGTCCCATGCAGCCAAACACGGTGCCAAATGCATGTTATGATTGTTTATAATTGATACTTTTTCATTCTTCTATGTCTAGAATTTGTCATGGTATACCTACAAAATCTAATAAATATGGATTTGATGCAGTCATATTAAGATAGAAGAATAGAGTAAAAGAGAATAAGCAGTTTTCTCTCAGAAACCTTTGCCATCCCCATGTCATGTTCACATGGCCTGTTACTTTCTCTCAGTGG
Source organism: Sander vitreus (assembly GCF_031162955.1). NCBI lineage: Eukaryota > Metazoa > Chordata > Actinopteri > Perciformes > Percidae > Sander > Sander vitreus. The sequence goes on from NC_135868.1 coordinate 18,264,231, forward strand.
ACATCTCAGCAGACTGGCTGTTCGGGAGTCAGCCACAGTCAGCTGTAGCTCTCCAGTCCTTCACCTCTCTCCATTCTATTTATATTCAGCCTAATTTCACTCCAGGGCTATTTTCTCCCTGACGGCTCCCTCCTGTCACTTGTTGCCCCTCTTAATTTCCGTCTCCCTTCCTCATACATCTCCCATATCTGATGGCTGGGCTTATGGAGGCCTTCCAGTGTAGGTATGATTGACACATTTATTATTACCATTTGTGCGTTTATTTTCAATCTCCTCCGTGCTGTGTGGAGAACATTAGTGTTCGACCCGACTGGTTTGGCAGTGTTATACAAGGAGAGAGGCCCTTCTTCAAAGGAACTCATGGAGGACTTGAGCCCCAGACAGCTGGCTGTCAAACAGCTGAAGCGACAGTTCTTGGAGGCTCTGCAGGCTAACAATGCCCAGGAGGTTATGCAGATTCTGCGCACCAGGAAACTTGACATTGACACTGTGCTGGAGGTGGAAGACCCCAGCATGGTGCTGGCCTCATACAAACAAGGTACAGAGAAAGTCAGATGAGACTGAAAATGCCAGCAATAAAATCAACAGTGATAAACTGTTTGTCATACTATATCAAGTGTTAAGGGCCAGAAAGATGAGCTGTCATGTGAGCATCCAGAATAAACAAGATTGTGGGAAATCATATGTTTTCACAAAGCATTAATTCAGAAAACCAGATTGTAAACAACTCCTGAATATCATTACAACAAAGATTTTTTTTTTTTCTGTAGTTTTTTCCACTAGGTGGCGTTAAAGCCCTTTGGATCCTAAAGCCGGATATGACCAGAAACACTGTAGACACTGGGTGAATTACAATAACATGCATACTAAGGCTACTGGGGGTTAAACATACTGCAATAAAAGTTTAAGTTTAAAGTTAAAGTTTGTAAAAATAAATATGCTTTCTTAATTAATGTTCCTAACTGGGTTCCAATAGTTTCAAACCAGCACATACATAAATCTGTCACGTGAAATATCCATACAGTACAGTTCCAAATTTGCCAGAAGATAGTGTGTTCTTGTAGGACCCCATCACTCACTGGAGTCCTGATTGAGAAAGTAGGCTAACAGGGCCTGTTTTCTCTTATTTGCTATAGGTTATTGGCTCCCAGGCTACAAACTGGAGAATTCCTGGGCGATGGGTATTCATGTATGTGTGATGTACAATGCTGTGGAAACAGCACTGGTGCTCCTTCAGGACGGTGCAGCCATCAACCGGATGCCTAATGGGAAGACGCCACTGCACGTGGCTTGCGAGGTCTCCAACAGCGACTGTGTCGCCTTGCTTTTGGCTCACAAGGCAAAAGTCAACAGCCTATCACTGAGCGGCCACACACCACTGCACTACTGCATCACCAGGGAGTCTGTGGACTGTGCCAAGCAGCTAATCCCCAAAGGTCAGTAGGGAAGGATGCATGTCTAGATGGATGAAAGTGCAAATACATCCAAAACTACAAAATAATCATTGCTTTTGTTCCCCCATGGAGGTGCAAAAGTCAATATGCCCAGCCACAACAAGGAGGAGGACACACCTTTACACATAGCAGCCAGATTCGGCATCCCAGAGCTGGTGGCTCTCTACTTGACCCACGGAGCGTCTGTGAATGCAGTCAACTCCCTCCAGGAGACTCCCCTGATGACTGCATGCTTCTGGGCTTTTGACTCTAAAGAACAAACATACAGCCAAGATCACCATCTTGTCTGTCGCCTCTTGCTGGACCACCATGCAGGTGTGTTTTTGGACTTTTGTATTGTCATTGTTGTGTACCATGGAGGCTTTTGAGCTTTGTTTTCTACAACATTTCCCTTCTGTTCAAGATCCCAATCTCCGAGACGAGGACTATAAAACAGCTCTTCACAAGGCAGCCTGGAACTGTGATCATGTCCTGATGCAGATGCTGCTGGAGGCCGGAGCAGATACACATAAGATGGACATGAATGGCTGTGCCCCCATTCAATATCTCCTCAAAGTGACTGATGTCAGGCCTATGGCCATACCTAAGCTCTGCTATCAGCTGCTGCTCAACCATAATACAGCACGGATCTACCCACCCCAGTTCCACAAGGTACAGAGAGGTGATGTTATCAGATACTATTTAATACAGTATCTATGACTTCCTCCTGAGAGAGCCCCACCCTGGTGTTGTATTGAGCAATCTGTTTTTGCCCCACTATCGCCCTTGCAATGCCTCTCTGTTAAACTGTATGGTGAGGCAAAAACACATCTGATAATATCCCACTTAAATGTCGTTTATGTTAAAGTTATGTATTGGTAGATTTCCCCTTTTTTGGAGGGATTGGTTGGAAAGGGAATTGTCACACTGGGGGATCTGTGTCTCGGTGGCATATTGAAATCCTTTGAGGATGTGGTACAGCAATTTGCAATCCCTAGGTCTCAATTTTTTTGATATTTGCAACTTCGCCATCTGTTGGTGGTGATTTTTGGATTACAGTTCTTCAGCCCTGAAGGCCCCAGAATGTTTAGATAAGGTGTTGTTGAAATATGGAAAAGGTCATGAGGCTTCTGGGTATTATTCTATACTTGGAGGATGGAGCCTGAACAGTTCTCAAAAAGACATGGGAAAGGGATCTGAGTATTACACTGGATGAGTGGGACAGAATCTGTAGGTAAATTAAAATGATGTCACGCGATGTGAGGATGCGCCTCATTCAGTTAAAGATTATGCATGGCTTCTATTGGTAATCCCTACAGATTGTTTAGGATTGGTTTGAAAGACACACTAAATTGTTGGAAATGTATCACAGAGGATGGCCAATTACTTCATGTTCTATGGTCCTGTGATAAGGTCCTGGAATTTTGGACTAGCATACATGATAACCTATGTCAGATTGCAGGGACCCAGGTTCCTGTCAGCCCAAGATTATTTGTTCTGGGAGATGGATCAATCCCAAACGGGATGGATAAGCACATAAGAAGCTGGGTCCAGACTAGTTTGATGATAGCCAGACAGATTATTTTAAGGGGATGGAAGAATGAAGGGGTGCTGTCAATTCAGGAGTGGGCTTGTGAGATGGCTAAGGTGGCGCCGTTTGAAAAAAATGGGGAAAGTCCCTGAACTTTCTGTAGGGCTCCTAAGAAGCTTTGTGCTGGCGAGGGATGTGTATAATGGGTTTAAGGTGTTGTCATTTATACATGTTTATTTGGTTTATTGTCTATTTTGTTGAATATTCTGGAATATTGTAGTTACTGTGTCATCGTTTCTTGATTTTTGTCTGGGTGGGTGGTGATGACGGAAGGGTGGTGGGGGGAGGGGGGGAGGTTTGTTCATGTTGCGAGTTGTATGTTTTGTATTTTGTTAAAAAAAGAAGCATCTATAACAAATGATATGTCGATAACAAAAGGTCCTTGCAAGATTCTTGTGCTGTATAATTGTTGTTGTTTTGTGCAGGTGTTGCAGACCTGCTATGACTACCCCGAAGTAGTAGAAATGATGGTCAACTCTTATGAACACTTAAAGCCCACAAAGAAGTGGAGAGCTTCCATTCCTGATGACTGCTACAAGGTAGTAAAAGGATCTCCTGTACATGGACAGTATGAAGTGTGTTTTCAGTGTAGAATTAAGTCAGAGTGTCACTACTTGACTTTGTCCTATACTTCAAGTTACACTACGTTTTGCTTCCTCAGCGACATGAAGACTTCTACGACTCCTTGTTCGCTGTTTGCACCAACACTCCTCGCAGCCTGCTCCACCTGACCAGATGTGCCATCAGAGCCAGCCTGGGTGGGCTCTGCCACAGAGGTGTAGCACAGCTGTCTCTGCCATATACAGTGAAGAAATATTTACTACTGGAACCTGAGGGGATACTGTACTGATTAAGAGACTTCTGTTCATAAGATTCAACTGTTGTATGGGTCAGCAGACGATTTGAATAGAAACATTTACTTCCTGTGTGCAGACTATAGAAAGTGAATATGCTGCAAGCTGGAGCTGACACTAACGTGTGCTTTTTATATTTTTGCCATAAAAATCATTCCCAGAGGCTTCTGTCTGGAACATAAGAAATCCCTCTTTGGTGTTTGACAGTAGAAACTTCATGTAAGTTGTCTTTTGTGGTTTGAGCCTGGATATGACAGGACACCATCCAAATAATTACAAATTATGAATCAATTGAATATCCAACTAGAAACATGCAGAGATTTAAGGGAGAGGTGAGAAAATGGCAATTTACTAATGCAAATTGCTGTGCTAATGACATTATATATATATATATATATATATATATATATATATATATATATATATATATATATATATATATATATTACATGACAATAATCATTTACAGTAATTGAAAAGTGAGCATTTTCATCTGCTGAGTCACATGGAACCACCATCCTATCCCCACAACCTCTTTCTGTAATCCTTGTATTATTTGTGCCTTCTACGGTAGCCGTACCTGTCACTTTTAAAGTGGCATGAGTGTCAGTAAAGACAATTTGTCTTTTACTTGTCTCTCTATCACAGTGCTGCTTCCGAGAATCCAAATCTACCTGGCAACCTTCCTTAATGCTCACTCTCAAGCTCATGCTCTTGTGATACTCAGCTATTTGCAGAACAAACACTTGACAAAGCCCTCCATAACTAGTGCTTGTTTTTCCAGTGGGCTGCACATGTAGCCATGCACTTGGACCAGTTTTTTGTTAGTCAGATTTTTTGTTATTATTATCTGAACTCCCTCAAAACAGAAGCCACTCTGGAAAACAGTGATGATAACTTAATATCCTTGTCATTTTTTTTATAACTATGTCCACCTTAACTCAAACATCAGATGCTAGCTTTGAACTGTTTTCTGACTAATGCACTGTAGATTATCACCTAATGGAAGACCACTAACTATACAACTTTGAAAAGTCTCAGTAGACCTTTAGTTGTGACCTGGGCCAATCATCACAGTCACAACAGCATGCTGTAATAATGGGAGCATCTCAGTCTATTTTATCCAGGTGTTAGGTCTAATTTAACATGGGGAGATAATGCTAGTGTATAATAGAGGGAAGCACTTACAAGACTGAGTCTGCCGCCTGGAGAAAGAGAGAGAGAGAGAGAGAGAGAGAGAGAGAGAGAGAGAGAGAGAGAGAGAGAGAGGTGCTGCTGAGCTATTGTATAGTGTTTTTGAGAGGAGAAAGAGAAGAACGAGGAGAAAATGAACTGGCAGCCTCAGGAAACACAAAGGTGAAGGCTGAATTAGGATGGGATGAAGGCAATGGAGCTTTTTCTTCATCTCAATCATACAGTGCATACATATATAAAGATAGCAAACATGAATTGTAAAGTTTTAGTCACTAAAAAGGTATGACTAAAACAAAAGATAGTAGTTTTTCCTGCGAACATGTAAAACAACAATTAAGGAAATGTGTTTGAGCGTTTAAACTATTTCCAGTTTCCACATTCTTTGAACAATTCCGAGCATACGGAGGGCAGTGTCATATCTTTTCATGCAAAATAATTAAATGACTTACAACAGTTGCTTGTACCTGTAGTGTGCTGTTTGTGTAATCAATACGAACCTTATGGCAGTCCATAGTTCACAGAGTACACAAGTACACAAACAGGTGTGGCTGAGCTCTGTATGTCTGCATAGTGTACCAGACATCTTCTGTCGGGAACATTGTCTGGATGACTAAAGGGTCAGGCCCGATTCCCTGAGATCCTAAAATAGACCAGTAAAAGTCAGGCAGAGAAAGAGCATATCCTTGAACTGCACATATCATAACATGAATTGAAAAATGTCTTTCACATTTAACTGACATTGCAGTGATGTTGTTTTTTATTCTTATTTTAGAGAAGAGCTTGCATAATGTTGTATTTGTATTGCCGCCATGCCAATGGTGCCTGAATGAACTGGAAAACAGAATTGAGAGAGACAAGAAGAGAAAAGCAACAAAACTGCAATAGAGCGTGACATGTGTGGGCACACTAATGGAGGTGCAAAACAGGGCAGGACAGCTTGTTCTCAAACCCCTATTGGCAGCTGGCCACAAAACGCCACGGGACTGTGTCTGCGATAGTGACAGACAAACAGAGCAAAGTTTCCTGAAAACAAGCTGTGGAGAGAGAGGGGGACAATGAGGGAGGCGACAACTTGGGCTGTGTACTTTACACTCTATAAACAGCTTAATTTCTAACTACAGATATTTCTGGTCTGAATAAAAGCATGGTGAGGTTCATAAGCACACCATGAGCTGCAAAAGGCATAAAAAATGACATACTGACAAGGGAGACTTTTATTTTCTACATTCACTGGTCCTTTTAGTGGCGAACCACAACTTCAGTACAGGAACACGTAGCCATTTGAAAGTGATGTTGATACAGTATGACATGCAAACATGTCTGTTGGTGCAGACAGCTCACAAATCATAAAAATCTAAAATTAGTGAGTTCATATTTTAAGAAACAAGATCTCAAGGCAATTCCAAACGCTACAAAATTGTGCAAATGTGAAATTGTTAGATACAGATAATGCAATACCTATAATATCTATACAGCTTCAATATAGCTTTGTCTGAGCATCTGCCTGTGACGTTACTGTATGTCTCTGCTACACTTACAGTGGGGCAAAAAAGTATTTAGTCAGCCACCAATTGTGCAAGTTCTCCCACTTAAAAAGATGAGAGAGGCCTGTAATTTTCATCAAAGGTACACTCCAACTATGAGAGACAAAATGAGAAAAACAAAATCCAGAAAATCACATTGTAGGATTTGTAATGAATTTATTTGCAAATTATGGTGGAAAATAAGTATTTGGTCAATAACAAAAGTTCATCTCAATACTTTATTATATACCCTTTGTTGGCAATGACAGAGGTCAAACGTTTTCTGTAAGTCTTCACAAGGTTTTCACACACTGTTGCTGGTATTTTGGCCCATTCCTCCATGCAGATCTCCTCTAGAGCAGTGATGTTTTGGGGCTGTCGCTGGGCAACACAGACTTTCAACTCCCTCCAAAGATTTTCTATGGGGTTGAGATCTGGTGACTGGCTAGGCCACTCCAGGACCTTGAAATGCTTCTTACGAAGCCACGCCTTCGTTGCCCGGGCGGTGTGTTTGGGATTATTGTCATGCTGAAAGACCCAGCCATGTTTCATCTTCAATGCCCTTGCTGATGGAAGGAGGTTTTCACTCAAAATCTCATGATACATGGCCCCATTCATTCTTTCTTTCCTTTACACGGATCAGTTGTCCTGGTCCCTTTGCAGAAAAACAGCCCCAAAGCATGATGTTTCCACCCCCAAGCTTCACAGTAGGTATGGTGTTCTTTGGATGCAACTCAGCATTCTTTCCCCTCCAAACATGACGAGTTGAGTTTTTACCAAAAAGTTCTATTTTGGTTTCATCTGACCCACGGGGTGAGATCTTGCGTGGAGCCCCGGATTGAGGGAGATTATTAGTGGTCTTGTATGTCTTCCATTTTCTTATAATTACTCCCACAGTTGATTTCTTCACACCAAGCTGCTTACCTATTGCAGATTCAGTCTTCCCAGCCTGGTGCAGGTCTACAATTTTCTTTCTGGTGTCCTTTGACAGCTCTTTGGTCTTGGCCATAGTGGAGTTTGGAGTGTGACTGTTTGAGGTTGTGGACAGGTGTCTTTTATACTGATAACAAGTTCAAACAGGTGCCATTAATACAGGTAACGAGTGGAGGACAGAGGAGCCTCTTAAAGAAGAAGTTACAGGTCTGTGAGAGCCAGAACATCCTACAATGTGGTTCTCAGCAGGAAAACGATGGAGTGCCTTCTCCAGGTAGGGAATGAGTCCTTACCCCAAGTGAAGGAGTTCAAGTACCTTGGGGTCTTGTTCGCGAGTGAGGGGACAATGGAGCAGGAGATAGGTCTGAGAATCGGCACAGCGGGTGCGGTATTACATTCAATTTATCACACCGTTGTGACGAAAAGAGAGCTGAGCCAGAAGGCAAAGCTCTCAATCTACCGGTCAGTTTTTGTTCCTACCCTCACCTATGGTCATGAAGGCTGGGTCATGACCGAAAGAACAAGATCCAGGGTACAAGCGGCCGAAATGGGTTTCCTCAGGAGGGTAGCTGGCGTCTCCCTTAGAGATAGGGTGAGAAGCTCAGTTATCCGTGAGGAGCTCGGAGTAGAGCCGCTGCTCCTTTGCGTCGAAAGGAGCCAGTTGAGGTGGTTCGGGCATCTGGTAAGGATGCCCCCTGGGCGCCTCCCTAGGGAGGTGTTCCAGGCACGTCCAGCTGGGAGGAGGCCTCGGGGGAGACCCAGGACTAGGTGGAGGGATTATATCTCTAACCTGGCCTGGGAACGCCTCGGGATCCCCCAGTCGGAGCTAGTTAATGTGGCCCGGGAAAGGGAAGTTTGGGGTCCCCTGCTGGAGCTGCTACCCCCGCGACCCGACCCCGGATAAGCGGATGAAGATGGATGGATGGATGGATGGACAATGTGATTTTCTGGATTTTTTTTTCTCATTTTGTCTCATAGTTGAAGTGTACCTATGATGAAAATTACAGGCCTCTCTCATCTTTTTAAGTGGGAGAACTTGCACAATTGGTGGCTGACTAAATACTTTTTTGCCCCACTGTATCTCAGTGTGTGTATCATCACAGAAAGCGCAAGTAGTTTTCTGCAGTGCAACATTTAACATTTTACACAGTCCTTCGCACCCTCTAAAGTAAGTCACTTATATATATATATATACATACACACACACACACGCATCATTACAAAACACGTAGGGTAATATTATCAAAGGACTGTGTGCAGTTCTAGACAGTTACTCTTTGAAAACACTGAAAACTTTCTTGGAAAAAGTGTGTATTTTAGTTACTTTCGGCAATTAACTTTTCACCAGTTATAACAGAGGGAAATTATTGGTAGTTTACAGTTAAAATACAATTAATCACAGTTCAACCATACATAATAACTTCAAATATGTTGCAATGCTGTTTTAACAATTCCACCTCTCCAGAAAGGCATATTGTCATTTCGCTCTATGGAACAATCAAGCATGTTTACATCTCATTTTGAAGAAGCTAAAAGACTAAAAATGGAACAATTGATTTTACATTGATGCTATGTTACACAAACCAAGCAGTGTAAATTCCTCTTATAGTGCATCTGAAATGCTGTAGTTGTATGAGAACTGAACTGCAATGAAATGCAGAAGTTGTGCGTGTGTGTGTGTGTGTGTGAAAAGCAATGCCTGAAGTTTTAAACGACTGAAATGCCTACATGAACAAAAGTGGGGGAACAGACTTTGCTCACTTTGTGTTTATGCTGGTGTGGTTAAACATGTTCCCAATCTGTTTAACCTAAAGTCACCCCGCTGCAGCTGGCTTTGGCTAGGTTTTTCCAAGGCATTGATACACATTTAATCTCATGCAAAAGCACAACTTTACCCAGCTATTGAAATAACCAAATACCATTTGATTGCCTTTAGATTGTGAAAGGATACATTTTGAAAAAAACAAAAACTAACAAACACGAGTGTAACAATGTTATTATAACTGAAAAGTGAATGTAATGAGTGAGGTAAAAGGGGATTAATACTTGACTCGTTCCATTGCCATTAGCAGCCTGCAATCGCCGTATAGTATAATGAAATTAAATTGTTTAATTGCCTGGAAGCTGGTAGTAATAGCTCAGCTCAGTTATTTTGGTGCATTTATCTGGTTATTGACACCAACAATGAGTATTTTTTTCTCCATCTAAGGGAATCCACATTCCACGTACAGGTCCAGCAGCATGCCGAAAGCATTTGGTTCCTTCTCCCACTTACAGTACAAGTTTATTCATTTCTTCCAACATGGACCCTTTTTAAAAAAAAAAATTTATTGACACTATTCTAGAGTGTCCTCCGCTTCCTCCCTCAGTCCACCATTACAGAGTCCTCTTGGAATTGCCCAGTTTCTTTGGATCCTTGCTGGGCATGCACCAGTCGTCAGCCTCTATGCTTGTCTGGTAATGCCGTAAGGCTGACTTGTTGAAAACAGGAAGTCTCTCCACTGACTCTGAGGACAAGGCCTGTATTACAGAGCAGAAGGTAACTTATTAGTCTGCATCCTTATTACACGGACACGTTTGCATGAATGAGAGTCAGATCCAGGTTGTTTCTAATTGGGCTTTTCTACAAAGTTCCCTCTGCTCAATTAAAACTCTGTACACTCCTTTAGGTAGAGATGGCAAAGGTCTCTGTTTTCTGACATGGAACATGTGGTGAGTTATAACTTACAACATGACACACAATAGTTGCACATTGTATTATAAAATTATTGTAAATCTGCGACCACTCAGTTGATCCAGTATGTGTAGTTGACAGTACATGTACTCTATATGTGAACTCTACTGTACAGTACACTTGGCTTTCGAGGTTATTTTTGACATTTAGTTAGTGAAGGTAGTGCAGTTCTTACCTTCAAGTATATGACAGCTGAGGTGCCGTAGCCCTCCATAGAGTAGAGCTGCAGGTCTCCCTGGAAGTACTTGGCATACAGACGGGAGATGGGCAGGCCGTAGCCAAAACCAGCCTGAAGGGAAAATAACAGATCAATACAGATAAGCCAATCTGGAGCAGTTGCTGAAATATTACAACATTAAAAACATATAGTGGATAGTGTGGAGGGTTTGCATTGTAAACAGGTCTGCAGTTTATCTCATGGTTACAGTTTAATCCAATGAAATATTGCTGACTGCATTCCTTTGTAATAAGCTAATTTGCAACCATGCTCAGTTGTGCGAGTCTCTGATTAGAACAGGGAGATGAACCATCTAATTGACTTTTAGTCGCAGGTTAAAGCTCGTGTTTAAAATTCAAAAGCAAGCATGTAGCCTAGTGTACTGACTAAGACAATCATCAACACTGAAGACAGTTTTAGTCTCACCAGTGGTGCGTTGCGAGAGTTGTCTATGTGGACTGGACTTGGAGCTGTGGAGTACATGTAGCTGAACAGACGCTCAATCTTCCTCAGAGGGACTCCTCCTCCTCTGTCAGACATCTAAAATAAACAAGAGGTATGTTAGGTTTCCAAGGGTCTTCTCATAGTGAACTCATCTGGTCCTTATGATTTGCCATTTCAATGGAATCTAAACAGTGTCATTCTTTGTAAATCAAGTCACCAGGGTTATTTTTATGTATATGCTAACAAGGTCCACATGGACATGCATACAGTTTAGTTGATGGCTGGGAATGGCAAAACAGCACACTAATTTCTCGTGGATTCCCTCCCCGTCTCTGCCTTTAGTACAAAAGTTGTGGTCCGGTCAGTCTCTGTGTCCTCATCTACCTTGATAGTGAGGTCCTCAGTTCCCAGTGACACTCGCACTTTGATTGGGGGTAACGTTAGGGCCGTCTCATGGGTCTCCACTGTAGCTCTCATGGCATTCTGACAGAAAAACATACAAAGTGGATTACAAAAATGAGCGAACAGAAACGTGGTGACGAATAATATACAGTACGTCTGATTTTCAGGCTTGTTGGGTACTGTACCTTGAAAAGCTCAAACAGCATATGGTAGAGATGGGAGGGCACATAAACAATGTGGAGGGGCTGGTCGGGGTTTTTGGCTGTCAAAAAATTTGATAATATTGATTATATGGAGAGAAAAAAAGAGACTTTTCCTAAAAGTGGCACTATGACAAATGTATAACCCTGACTAGAAAAGTGGGTGAATGTAGACCTCTGAGACAACTACACATGTAACTACACACTCTGACCTGAGACAAGACAAAAAAAAGATTAGAGCTACTCTTGACAAATTAAGCAAGGAACAAGAAATAACTTAATTCATCCTTTTGATTTATATTATCTAGACCTTATCTGCCAAGAACATGCTGGCCAAGTATGTACAGGTTATATTTAAAGCCCTGGTACTGTACATGTTCTGACTGATATACTTCAACAGGAATTTGGTATATGTATTTGATTAAAGAACATGTTGTAGCCATAACTACCACATGTATTCTACTAAACTACATACTCCATTAATGTATACATTATATTAGTCTCTTTTTATGCATGTTATCATACTACCCACAGTTTTTAATGTTATCCAACCCCAGATGTATGCGCAATATGTATGAGCATGATAAAATAAAGCCTTTCCTGGTCTATTTCTGTTTAGGTTGTCACATTATCTGTAGATAATGGGTCCAAGTTAGGAATGTCTGATGCTGATGCCAGCTTTGGCAGGCCCAGCTAACAGGACACAGACACAAAGGGCTTTACTTAAACCAACAAAGATTAAAAACTTAAATAAACTATGTCAAAAAAAAACAAAAACAAAGATTAATCCTACAAGGTTCAGTTGAAATTCAAGAGCACAGCAGTAAAACTATCCTCTCACACAAACATCTACAGCAGAAAATATCCTGGTAAACCAATAAAGATACAGTATAGGCAAGAGTAACTGAAACAAATGTGGATACACAGATTAAATACAAACGTTAAGGTTATTTTGTAAGACATACAATTGACTTCTGTGATCTCCATATCAGGAGAGGTTAGGTAATACTGCTCACACAGCATCTTTGAAGTCTCATAGGCATCTAGAAAGTGAAACAAAGAAAGACAGGTCAAACAGTCATGAATCCGTACAAACCGAGTGGTGGGAAATAGATAACACTTTGTGTGTGTGTGTGTGTGTGTGTATAGACAGCAATACTGGAGCTGAGGAAGATCATTCGTTACCTTTTACTACCTCCACAACGTCACAGCTGGGGTCAATGCTGCCAATATGTTTGGGATGGGCTGGGTTCACACTGCCTTCAAAGATTAATGCTACAGGGCACAATGCAAAAAATGTATGTGACTCACGTATAGACACAATTCACTGTACATAGATGTTGTCCATTTGTTAATAATAAATCAAATATAAAGCACATATCAAGTTGAGTGAGTTCAGTTGGGAATGTAAACATTAGCTAAACATAAACTCTTGTATCATTTAATGCAATAAAACTAAACGCTATCAAGGCATGCTGGGTATTGACTATGATCAGAGAAGACTAGATAAGACATAATCAGACAAAATAAAGTACAAAGTGGGCTGTGACTTTTTTTTTTTAATGCTTGCTCTCAAACATTACTAGCACTTTGACATTATAATGACATGAGATCAAGATCAAGATTAACTTTATTGTCCCATAAGGGAAATTTGTCTTGGGCACTTAACCCGTGCTGCAGCCATAAGTTAAAAACAAACACAGACAACATGTACAACTGATACTGTAAAATACTATACAGCAAACCATAGTGTTTCGAGTGAGCAACTGTGTTGATTAACTCACAGTTAATCACTGAGTGCTATACTGACTGTGCTGGTTCATGAGCATGCGTGTAGAAATGCGGCTCATGTAGAAGCGATCCAGGAAGTACTGAACGTTCTGGTTGGTGACAGGGTCCACGCCAAAGGCCTCCTTGTACTCCACCACACCCTGAGCCATGGTGGGCACCACGTTGTTGTGCCGATTACGGACGTTTACCAGAGTCTGTGTGAAGCTGAGGGCAAAGACATGATGGATTAGTGCGAGTAAGTGAGGGTGGGTTAGTACACCAGGTTTATTAGAATATCTTCACATCAGTGTGCATGGCATTGGGCACACGTCTGCTAAACATAGCACAATGCTGTAACAACAGGGATGAGCTTTGTGGAAAATAAATACAACAATGACAAACATTTCCTGTTGCCAGGAGCTAATTCCGTCGAACAAGTAAACCTACTTTTTTGCAGTGCTGATTATAGCATTTTAATAACTGAATCATGAGTTGTGACAGATGTTACCTGATATAAAGTCTACACCCAAGTAGCAAATATTAAAATATGTGCTGAGTAAACAAGATTAATTGCTCCAAATTGAAAAGAATTATTGCTGTTACTGAACTACATGAATGGTTCGTCTTTGTGCTGGAGCATGTTGGATTTTGCCAAAGCGATGGAGCATTAACTTCACTAAGCCGTAATCAATCCTCAATCTTTGAGTCTGACAGTGGTCTTCAGGAGCTGTACAAGGTATGTGAACATGAGTCTGATATTAGTCTCGCATTGCCAGACCTTCCTCCACAGCGCTGCGGAGGAGGGTCTGGCTAGGCCACACAGCACTCCAGGATGGGACAGGAATGAGCTCTGGTTTATCGGCATGGCTTTAAACCAATCACAATTCTCATGGGCTCAGATTGGACAGATAGTCTAGCTAGCTGTCTGGATTTACCCTGCAGAGATCTGAGGAGTAGTTAACCATAGTCCTCATGAATCGACCGGAATAAATTTTCCAACACAAAGAAAGCGGAAAGTAACGGACATCCGGCTGAAAAGAAAGACATATGGCGGAATTTCCGGCGGTAATGGAGCAATCCAGAAAGTGGAACGTCGTGAATATAGATTAGTCTGATATTAACTTTGCAGTGTGAGGTTGAAAATAGGCAGTTAAAAAGTAATGACAGAGTTATTGGATTGGTGTTGGCAGTTACTGAAGAATGACCAAACTGGATTGGTAACAGCAACAAAACAACTAGACAGGGACATTATTAAGGTTTACACAAGCAATAACGTATGTACTGGAAAGTGTCTGTAAATGACTTACTTTGTCAGGACATCCTTATTATCTGGATCCTTTTCTAAAAAATCTACAATCTCCAGCAAACTCTGTGAATACCTGGTGGACACAAAAGGATGGATTTTAAAAGAAAATAGAACTCAACTCTAGTTCATTTACTGTATATCAGAATGACCAAAGATAATGGAGAAAAAAAAAATAAAAAGTATCAATCTGATGATTACATTTATGTGAAAGCATTAAAAACTAATCAGCAAGCAGTGAACTCCTGTTATACTAAGTTGACATTTTTCAGGCATCAAGCATTTCCACATGGTTAGAGTAACACAGTACTCTCTTTAGATACTAGTTGCTTGGTTTGACACAGACCTTATCTGTAGGTCAGTTCACGAAGGCGACTAGAGTGCTAAGCTCATTGAGTAGGGCTGTGCAAAAAAAATCGATTCACATTCGAATCGCGATTCAAGCTCTAGATTCATAGAATTCCAAAAATCTATTAATTTTTTTTTCAACTGTATGTCTACTGCAATCACATGGGCAAAGTAACCACATTTACATACTGTGAATAGTTTTTAAATCGTATTTGAATCGAAAATTCATTTTTGAATCGAATCTTGAGCCTGAAAATCAATATCAAATTGTGACATTTTCAGAGTCGTGCACCCCTATCATTGAGTCACACTCTCTATCACTGTCTCACAGTAGGAAACTGGGTGAAAGGTGAACAGCAGCACGGCTAGCAATGAACTGACCTTAAACTCTCACAATTTGGATTATTTGCCGTCATGCGAACAGATGTACATCTTGTAATAGACTATTTTGCAACTTGTATTTTCACAAGCTTGCCAGGAAATATCCGCTCTCCCCTCGTCAACAGCATTAATAAGTAACAGATCAACTCTTTCACTGGCAATCTAAAGAGTTCTGCAGTAGTAAGGAGAGAAAGTCACAGTGCATGGCCAAATATAGACACTACTGTGGCTTTGCATGAGAAGAGTGGGGGTGGGGTAATGACCTTATTGTTATGCGTCTTAATGTGACTTGTGCACCAAACATAATTAACATGCTAGGGTAAAGAATACTGTGATTTTTTGATGCTACCGGGAAGTAACAACTTTGGTGGAAAAACAAACTCCAAATGAAAATGATTACAGCTATTCTTTTATTCTTATGTTATAGCTGAAAACCTGCAACAGACATAATTATCTACCTGTACTTTGCTGCACCCTCAGTGTTTACACCCTTTCACTTTCTACAACATGTACACAGTCACAGTGTACAGTGAAATGGGTGTATGCTCCCAGATCAATAGCGTCTAGCCAGCGAGTGCACAGACAACAGCCGGGTGATGGTTGATACGTATTTAATAGAACTATAAACAACAAAAACCTCACATAATCTTTGACAAAATCAGCAACATCACCGCTGGAAGCCTCCTGTGACTAGTTGAATTGCCAAAAACTAAAGGACAAATGACAGATTGGATACATTTTATATCCAAAGCTAAAAATACAAAGGCTGAAATCCAAAGGAAGTTTGCTTTGAGACACGACTGTTTCATAACTATCCCTGCTAAAACAAGAACCAGTCCCTCTATGACCTTGTAATGAACCTGGGAACCCTGAAAATAAAAAAAATAAAAACAATAGACATCCAATAGGATTGTCACACTACAGTTTCTCTGCACCCTAATGCTCCTTTCTTCTTGCAGACAGGTGCAGGAAGACTTGTTGGAAAACTAACAAATTATTTTGGTAACAATGATTTTGTTACAACAGGGTATACAGAAAGATATGTAGTGTAGTTTAGAGAACCCACCAGCTGATGAGGAGCTTTAGGGAAGGAGTGCCAAGGAGCTTGTCAGGGAGGAAATCAATTTCCTTCATGATGTTGGCCAGTCTGACAGGAAGCTCCTGCCGCAGGAACACAAAAGAGGTCTTCTCACATGCATTGGCAGAGCCTGCAGTCACATGACGGGACAGAGACAGGGAAAACATAACTGAGAAAGCATCCAACTTTTGACCCCATCCTGTCAAAATGTAAAACAGCAACCTTTCCCAAACATTACTATCTAGAAGAAATTTGTCCAGGATTATTTGTGTACACATACTTTCCTTAGAGGAGGAAAATATAAGCATTTGTTTATACCTATTATTATTTTGCTTAGTAACATTAGAGGTTGCATTATGTCAATGCAGAGATCAACCACATTAGCCTAGCTTTTTTTGTCAATGTCACTAGTCCTCAAAACTCAAAGTTCAAAGTGGTAACTTCATATGCAGTTAGATACACAATAAATGACAACATAAACATTAACACATTCAATGACAATGGCATCTGTCTGCATACAATATGTACTTCAACGTCAATGACCAGGTCAAATAACGTGAGTTGTGCAACTACCATGTGAGTATCGGAAACAATCATGCAGTGTCCGTAAAATCGATAGCCTACTACTCGAAACACTTACCAAAGTCAATGAATTGCTTCATAGACAAGGGAGAGGGGGAGAACTTAGCGAACCTCTCCACTTGTTTCGGTATACCAGCGCCATTTTTCAGCAAAAACTGAGCGAACTTCATTTTTTCTGTCCTTTGCAGACCCCCACTGTCAGTGTATCGGGGACGAGCTGTCTTTACTGTCTTCAGCACGCTCCAGTTTGACAACCGGCTAAGATCGGTGTCGTTCGTTAAATTAATAATATTCAAATATGCTGGTTATGAGTTCCCCATCATTGGTTTTCTCGAGCAGCTTCCCTGCATCTCGGCAAGTGTGTGTCCTTCAAATACAACTTCCATTACAGTGAGCGGTGTGTGTTGTTGTGGCGGGGGAGGGATTGACATCAAAACCAACCAATGAGCGCCACGATTTTCCTGGAACTGGAGGATGTGGTGGAGGAAGTTGAAAAGAAGGAATTGGTGAGAAATGCAAAGTAGGGCAAGGAAAGATGTCTGTACTTGCTTTTACATTGGTTTCAGAGCTCAACAGTGCGGTTACGGTATTTTCAGTTTAAAAACAAAACAAAAAGACATTTCGCCAAATCAAATGTTTAATAGTCACGATCATAGAAATAATTTTATCGCAATTCATCTTGTAACGTAGCTTAATTCGTTGGCACCGAGCGTTCAGCCACGAGCCTTCTTACTGGTCTTTAAACAAACAGACGGTCTATTTTGGTACAGTAACATCTGTAAAGTGTCAACATTTGTATATATATTTGTTAGTTTTTTGGCTAACGTTACTCCAAAGCACTTCTCCAAATGGCCAGAAGATGGCGGCGTTGCAAAAGCCATGAGATGACAGTGCGCGTCAAAGGAGGTGGGATTTCCTCTCCTCCTTAACATCATCCTACTCCTCCTAGGGATGTATCGGCGTGCGGTGCACCTGTTTTATGTGTGATCTGGGTCAACGGTCGTTGAAATGCTCTATTTGTTACCAGTGTCATCAATAGCCATACGAAAGGTTTAAACGACCTATTCGGTGGTTCCTGAGAGACCTCGATTCAGTGTGATTTAGGTAGAGGATGTGTTGATTTTTCTCTTTCGGGGTGCAGCAGTGAGACAGCATCTTTGCCGGGTGACACATCATTATCAGTACGAGTGGACAAGGTACGAGTGAAACAATAACAGTACATTACACGGTTATTTGCAATAAAATAGTCCCATTCTTGTTATCTACTCCTTATCAAAATGCACTAACGTATTTATGGCAAGGCCTTAAACGCATTAACGTGAGTACATTACAAACGCTGTCAAATTTGTGATTAGCTAGCTGCGAATGCATATGCGTTAAACAAACGCCTTGAGGTTTGTTATTCTTCCTGTGTAGCTACATTAGCTATGTTACTTGTGTTTTATGTTATGGCGATACTTTGTATGCGGCGTACATACTTTTAGTTATTTTCCCATTTATTGTTCCAAAAAAGCTTTAGCAGACGTTTTTAAACCTGCAGGGTCAAGTGCCATCAATATGTCACTGGTCTGCTAACTGCTATAAATATGTAGCCCACCTTTCTCACAGGATTTTCAGTGAGCCTGAAGGCTACATTTAGTCTGCTTTTAATTAAATAATTAAACTAGTATTTCCTGTATGTCAGTAAACAGGAATAGTGGCTATAATGGCGTTGAGCTTTTGAACCTTACCCATGGATCATATTAGAGTATATAATGTACATTACACTGGTGGTGAGTTTTATTTTTTATTTTTATGATAACTCTGTTAATTTGACTAAGGAATTGAAGTGTCTGCCTAATTATAGCCTACACACACTGGACTAGTTCTAGGAAAATAGGTACAAGTGTCACACCAATATGGAAATCCGTCTCGGCCCAGTATGGCCTAGTATAGACGGCTGTTTTGCCAATATCAAGTAGCCTACTTATTGGTTGCTGGGCCTGCAAGGTTTTGGATCTACTGTATATGGATGTATAACTGCTACACCCAGTGGGTTTTCTGAAGCATCACTTAGGCTCATTGGATAAACGTATACTCCTTTATACTGTATCATGTTATAATGAAACCAGAGCATACTGTGACAGTGCCATACGCAGCTCAATCCTGTTCGTTCCTCTTACTTGAAGCCCCGTAGGACACCATGTCGGACAAAAGTGACCTAAAAGCAGAGCTGGAGCGTAAGAAGCAGCGCCTCGCCCAAATCAGGCAGGAAAAAAAGATAAAGGAGGAGGAGAGGAAGAAGAAAGAGGTAAGGAAAAAAGTGAGTAAATTCACACAACTGGCACTCACTCTCTAGTGTGTTTTGTTTGTGTGTTGATTTTTGTCAGAACGTGACACAAAAAAAGGCTGAGGTTGTTTGTGTCCGTACATGCATACAATCATCTGTGTGCAGAAGGTTTGTGTTGGACATTTTTGATCAAAATGTGCATGCATGTGCATATGTTAGCTTATCCTTTAAGTCGTGATGAGTACGCTGATATTTGTCTGTGTATCCTGAGCAGTCAGAGAGCCAGCAGAAGAGAGAGGCCACCCCAGAGGATTCAGACTTAGACCGCAAGCGCAGGGAGACTGAGGCCCTGCTACAGAGTATTGGCATCTCACCGGAGCCTTCACTAGGTACGTAATACTCTTACACCTTAAACAATGATTGAATGATTGTACTGCAAACTGTTTAACTAATTGTTTCAATACCTACAGTAAAGGGTACTTACAGTAAATTATTCTAAAATTACACCAAACTTTATTAATTATAGCCAAAAAAGCTCTGAGGGATTTTTTTAACGTTTAGACTAGCAGACCTAAGATGCACACATCAACCTAATATGTATAATTTGCTGAAAAGTATCAGTCAAATTCTGCCTAACTGATAGTGAAATGATCAGATAACTAAAGTATGTTTTATATCTATCTATGTCAGAGATGTTCAACAGAGGGTCCGGGACCCCTAGGGGGTCCTCGGAGTTACTGCAGGGTGGCCACCAAATTATTGTTAATTGTTTTAAAGTAAAAAAAAAACTAAAAAAAAATAATCAAATGTCTTAACATAAATCAAACATACTATTAGCAAATATAAATCAACCTATTTGTGAAAAAGACTCACTGATGATAGGCTAACTGGCCTATAGGTAAGGTAGTCACTAAGATCTACAGATACAGTTCATCCTAAGGATTCACTGTGCCACATGTGTGTTAAACATGAAAACATGATTTATAAAATCATGTCAACAATTATTATTTTAATAGCAGTATCCAATAGTATCCTATGAAAAAAGGGTATACATGTATAAAGGCTTTAGGTTACCCTACATGTTATTGTAGGCGCGGTTTAATATGCAACATAATTTTATACAATATATGTAGTAGGGGGTCCCTGCTCTGTCTCTCTCAGTTAAGGGGTCCTTGGCTTAAAGAACGTTGAAGACCCCTGATCTATGTTATTATCTGTGTTGCCATGACTCTGCATGATAGTTATAGTAACTTTGTCACACATACTTTTTTATCTGAAATTGATTCCATTATTTGCTATGCACATTACAGTTGGACTGTGCTGAACATTTTTCTTAATTACTTTTTACGTGTCACAACTCCCTTTTATCATCTTTTTCTCTTCCACTGTGTACCTTTTGCGTATCATATCTTGTAATAGGGTATCAGGACACAAGTACTATTCCTACTTTAAAATGTGATTGAAACATGAATTTAGAAAAGTATGCTGCTAAAAAAACAGCTTCCCTTTACTGCACACAAATATGAAATATTACTGTAGGTTGAATCCCCAGGGTGCTTTCAGCAAGCTTTTGGAAGCACTGTTCTCTAGTGGTCTGAAATTGCAACTACACCCTCAACACCTAAAAATTGGGTCACTGCTATGCCTGTTATTAGCTTAAGTTATTTATAATGCATCTTCAATTAAAGCTGAGCTGCAAATATAATAAATACAAAATCGACAATGCATTTGATGCCCTGCCCTCCCTCTCCTTTCTTTTGAACATTTATTTTTATTTGTCCATCACTCGTTTTACTTTGTTGCATTTCATCCCAATTTATTTGAGCAGTCCATTCTTTGCAGCCTTTAATGTTAGATTCATGTTATTTTCATTATTTAGTCCCGACCCCTGTGTCCCCCTCCAAATCAGTGAGCACACCCAGTGAGACGGGGAGCCAGGATTCAACTGATGGAGGAGCAGCAGGCAGGTAGGCCAAAAATGAAGAATGTCATACCCAAGTTCAACGTCAGAAGTATTTTTTTGGTTCATGAGTCTTATTCAAGAAATGCTAGATGTGAAAGACATATCACACTTGGAAATGTTGTACCAGAAGGTTTTGCTCAAACCCAATCAACTGTATGTGGTGCCTGAGTCTTAGACTTTGAAAAAATCATGTGGCCTAAAAATGATCATAATGTGAAGTTGCTTTGGTCTGTGGATATTTTTGGCATGTTGTCACTTTTGACACATATTCTGTTTCTTTCCTTGTCAATGGCACAACAGGTTTAGGTAAGGATATATGTCACTAATTGTGAGGTTGTGGTGCCGCGTTAGGTTTTGAATGTGGTATCTGTCACTTGTCATGGCATCTGGTGTTTTGATGACCACTGTACAGCTTGTTGCTTCTTGAGAAGTTAAGTTTGATGTCCAGGTACATCTCAGCTGTAGTCCGTCCTGCAAATAAGTTGCTAGTTTGAAAATACTGCACGTTTCCAGATACTATGTATCTCTGTGCAAGTAAGTACCACATTGGTAAACTTTCAGAAAGCAGCCTTAGGGAGCCATGTTTTGAATACGGAGCCTAATGGAACATGAGCCATACGTTTTCTGTGACGTAGCTGATTTGAGCACAAGTGACAGAATGTAAGCTTTTTCCCTCATTGATAACACGCTAGACCACTGGAGCAACTATTAACCTTTAAGTTCTGCAAATGGCTGCTCTGGTAAATTAAACCTGCAGAAGAGAAGTCTTCTTAACTAGAGAGTGGTCATCAAGCGCTTTCCATTTGCTTTTATATGGCAGCTGACTGTAGAGGTCAGTGTGTGACTCATTAGTAATGTGTTGTTCTGGTATGGCCAGAGGTGGAATTGGGGATTAAGAACGTGTGGGAGCTCAATACTGTTCCTAGCAGAAATAAATTCTCTTATATAAGACTTTTCGTTTCTTTTTAAGGTTTTACAAATTGGATTTTACAAATTGGTGAGTTAGTTCCACTGCCTGGAATGAAAGATTTTTTTCGCCCCAAATCCACCCTGGATGATGGCATGCCATTTTGTAGCTTTTCCATTTGTGGCTGTGTATGTGTGTGTTCCTTCTTAGGTCAGGTTTCTCTAAAAACAAGTCCCAAGCACAGAGCTCAAGGTAAGCATTTTCATGTCAAACCCAGGAATTCCTCCCGCTCTTTCCCTTATTTATTTTTTTTTAGCTTAGTTTACTGTCCTGTGAAAACAAAGAGGCACCCGCAGTGTTGTCAGTGGACTTAGCAATGTGTTCCCTTCATGATTTTTTTTTTTTTCAACGCAGTGCCCCTCTTTCTTTCCTTCATTCCTTTGG